>NC_087366.1:44177093-44480123 GCF_030014295.1 Loxodonta africana
TCCATTGTGTGAATATACCATAATTTATTTATCCATTCATCCGTCGATGGGCACCTTGGTCGCTTCCATCTTTTTGCTATTGTAAACAGTGCTGCAATAAACATGGGTGTGCATATATCTGTTCCTGTAAAGGCTCTTATTTCTCTGGGATATATTCCAAAGAGTGGGATTGCTGGATCGTATGGTAGTTCTATTTCTAGCTTTTTAAGGAAGTGCCAAATTGATTTCCAAAGTGGTTGTACCGTTTGACATTCCCACCAGCAGTGTAGAAGTGTTCCAATCTCCCCACAGCCTCTCCAACATTTATTATTTTGTGTTTTTTAGACTAATGCCAGCCTTGTTGGAGTGAGATGAAATCTCATTGTAGTTTTGATCTGCATTTCTCTAATGGCTAATGATAGTGAACATTTCCTCATATATCTGTTAGCTACCTGAATGTCTTCTTTAGTGAAGTGTCTATTCATATCTTTTGCCTGTTTTTTAATTGGGTTATTTGTCTTTGTGCAGTTGAGTTTTTGCAGTATCATATGGATTTTAGAGGTCAGGTGCTGATCAGAAATGTCATAGCTAAAAACTTTTTCCCAGTCTGTAGGTAGTCTTTTTACTCTTTTGGTGAAGTCTTTGGATGAGCGTAAGTGTTTGATTTTCAGGAGCTCCCAGTTATCTAGTTTTTCTTCTACGTTCTTTACAATGTTTTCTATACTGTTTATGCCATGTATTAGGTCTCCTAACATTGTCCCAATTTTTTTTTTCAATGATCTTTATCGTTTTATATTTAGGTCTTTGATTCATTTCGAGTTATTGTACATGGAATGAGGTATGGGTCTTGTTTCATTTTTTTGTAGATGGATATCCAGTTGTGCCAGCACCATTTGTTAAAAAAGCTGTCTTTTCCCCATTTAACTGTTTTGGGGCCTTTGTCAAATATCAACTGCTCATATGTGGATGGATTTATGTCTGGATTCTCAATTCTGTTCCATTGGTCCATGTATCTCTTATTGTACCAGTACCAGGCTCTTTTGACTACTGTGGCAGTATAATAGGTTCTAAAATCAGGTAAAGTAAGGCCTCCCACTTTGTTCTTCTTTTTCAGTAATGCCATATTTATCCGGGGCCTCTTTCCCTTCCATATGAAATTGGTGATTTGTTTCTCCATCTCATTAAAGAATGTCCTTAGGATTTGGATTGGAATTGCATTAAATGTACAGATCGCTTTTGGTAGAATAGACATTTTTATAATGTTAAGTCTTCCTATCCATGAGCAAGGTATGTTCTTCCACTTATGTAACTATCTTTTGGTTTCTTGCAGAAGTGTACTGTAGTTTTCTTTGTATAAGTCTTTTACATCTCTGGTAAGATTTATTTGTAAGTATTTTATCTTCTTGGGGGCTACTGTAATTGGCATTGATTTGGTGATTTCCTCTTCAATGTCCTTTTTGTTGGTGTAGAGGAATCCACCTGAATTTTGTATGTTTATCTTATATCCTGATACTCTGCTGAACTCTTCTATTAGTTTCAGTAGTTTTCTGGAGGATTCCTTAGGGTTTTCTGTGTATAAGATCATGTCATCTGCAAATAGAGATACTTTGACTTCTTCCTTGCCAGTCTGGATGCCCTTTATTTCTTTATCTAGCCTAATTGCTCTGGCTAGGGCTTCCAGCACAATGTTGAATAAGAGTGGTGATAAAGGGCATCCTTGTCTGGCTCCCGATCTCATTGGGAATGTTTTCAGGCTCTCTCCATTTAGGGTGATGTTAGCTGTTGGCTTTGTATAAATAGGGCTGAGTTTTAAACTCAGATCTGTTTTCATACTATAGGGGCACTATGAGTCAGAATTGACTCGAAGGCAACAGGTTTCTGGGAAGTGGAGAATCACCAAACACAAATTTTTCAAAAAGTAAGAATGGCTACAAAACAACACAAGAGCTAAAAAACAGGGATAACTCAATAACAAATGTGTTTTGTAATGAAGATGATTTTTAAACAAATTACCTGAAGCAGGTTACTTTGTTATCTGGGCAGTGTTCCCACTTCAGAGCACAGGATGAAAGTAGCTCCCAGCAGAGCTCCCAATGATTTGTGCCAATGGAACGTAAGGAGGGATACTCTGGGCAAAATCTATATGCCCAGGAAGGTGTGTAGTGTTTGTACCTCCCCTACAGATGCCTTTGCCAGTTCAGGAACCTCTCCTTGGGTCAGGGCCCTGGTGCTTTCCTTCCCAGTTTCCTTTTCAACTATGAAAGGAAGCCAATACTTGGTATTGGCTCTTTTCCCTCATGTTTTCAGGGGCCACCAGCTCCCTTTCGTGCCATTGTCCTCTAAGAGCACTCCACAGACGTCAGGCTCTGCTCCCTAACTCACTGCCTCCAGCAGAACGACAGTGACCCATATCAGTCACGAGGTTCATTGACCGGCCAATTTAATATCCATGTAATAACCCCAATGGACACCATCATTTCAAGTTATATTTGTCAAATTGTAGGACTCAACAACAACCTAATAAATATCTGTTGCTCCTCTCCTAGACACCAGGTATCAGTGAGTGAGTAGGTTTCGAGGGGAATAGGCAGGTCCTTAAATTCACAACACCAACTTCTTTCAGACCTTTGGGGATAGAAGTGGGTGAGACAGGGCAGTATTGTGAAGCAAGAACAAAACAAACAAACAAAAAAACCAAACCCGTTGCCTTTGAGTCAATTCTGACTCAGAGTGACTCTATAGGACACTGTAGTACTGCCCCACAGGATTTCCAAGGCTGTAACCTTTTTGAAAGCAGAGTGTCACATCTTTATCCCATGAACAGTTGGTGAGTCCCAACTGCCGACATTTGGATTAGCAGCTGAGCATGCTGGGAAACCAGGGCAAAATGCGAGAGGGCAGATTAAAAACAAATAGTCCTTGATTTCTGTTAGCCCAGTTTCTCTGGAGAAGCATGGGTTGGGGAATGGGACCTGAGCAGCCAGAGCTCTGGGAGCCGCAGATGTGGAGAAGACATGGCCAGCATTTTCCAAAGCCTGAAATCGGCCCCTGACTTAGCCCAGATCTAACCAAAGACCTTTTTCTTTAAGACTCCCACACAAACACAGGGTCTGGACTGACTCAATAGTCCTTTTCAGGTCTACCATTCTCCAGGCCTGCCTAAGGAGAGGGTGAGCCGCGGCCTTTGTGCTTCCTCCGCCCCAGGACTCCCGTTGGCATGCAGTATATTTTCCAGAGTGCAACGAGTGATATAGGGAAGACTGCAGTTCTCTTTACTGTCCGTCCCTTGTCATGTCACCACCCCTTGCTAAGGTGGTACCTGTTTGAGCTTTCCTGCAGGTTTGGAGTTCTCAGCTAGGAAATGCAGGTGGAACAGGGCAGGGGACAATTTAAGTCCCAGACATTGTACTTCTTGAAGTTCTATCAGACATCCGCTTCTCCTCTGAGGCTTTCTTTCAGACCAGCTTTTCTCCTCAGGTCTGGTTTGCTGCTGTGCTGCTGGCTTCTCTCTCCCTATACCCTCCTTTTATGCCATCTCTGAAAGTGCTACAAGATTTATCAGAGTCATTCTTAGTGGTCCTAGGCCTCTATGTAAGAATTTAGAGGCAGGGATCCATAAACAAGCCCCTACCCAACTCCTGCCAACTGAGAAAATGCAGGAGGTTGGGTAAAATTATCAATCATATATGGTTCCACGGTCATATATCCCCCACGCAGTTGTTGTTCTTAGCTGCAGCTGAGTCGGCCCCTGACTCATGGTTACTCATATATTACAGGGTGGAACTGCTCCGGAGGATTTTCTTGGCTATCATCTTTACGGAAGCAGATGGCCAGGCCTTACTTCCACAGTGCCACTGGATGGGTGTAAATTGCCAACTTTTCTGTTGGTAGCTGTCACGCATTGAATTGTGTCCCCCAAAAATATGTGTCGACTTGTTTAGGCCATGATTCAGAGTATTGTATGGTTGTCCTCCATTTTGTGATTGTAATTTTATGTTAAAGAGGGCTAGGGTGGGATTAAACACCACCCTTACACAGGTCACATCCCTGATAGAATGTAAAGGGAGTTTCCCTGGGATGTGGCATGCACCACCTTTTATCTATCAAGAGACAAAAGAAAAGGGAAGTTAGCAGAGAGGTGGGACCTCATACCATCAAGAAAGCAGTGCTGGGAGCAGAGCTCTCCTTTGGACCTGAGGTCCCTGTGCAGAGAAGCTCCTAGTGAGGAGGAAGATTGATGAGAAGGCTGACAGAGAAAGAAAGCCTTCCCCTGGAGCTGACGCCCTGAGTTTGGACTTTTAGCCTAGTTTACAGTGAGGAAATAAATTTGTCTTTGTTAAAGCCATCCACTTGTGGTATTTCTGTTATAGCAGCACTAGTTGACTAAGACGGTAGCCTAGTGCAAATCATTTGTACTACCCAGGCACATTAGAGGGTATCACAAAGTATAATAATGGCTACGGAGGATTGTTTTGTTAGTTGCCGTGGAGTTGGCTCCAACTCATGGTGACCCACTGCACAACAGAACAAAACGCTGCCTGGTCCTGTGCCAGCCTCGTGATTGCTGGCATGCTCGTGTCCATTTTCTCCTTCCAACCTAAGGGCTCATCCTCTAGCATTACGTCAGACAATATTCTGTTGTGATCCACAGGGTTTTCCTCGGCTATTTTTTGGAAGTAGATCACCAAGTCTCTCTTCCTAGTGTGTCTTAGTCTGGAAGCTCTGCTGAAATCTGTCCATCATGGGTGACTCTGTTTGTATCTGAAATACTAGCTGCATAGCTTCCAGCATCATCATGACATGCAAGCCACCACAGTACAACAAACTGACAGGCGGCTGGTGGGATAGAGGATTAGCCTAACCTAAAGCCACTTGCTCCTTATGAAAATGGAAACCTGAAAAGTTCAGACTTTAATTTATGAACAAGGACTTTCAGACATATTATAGATGGAATGTCAATCAAGCTAAAAGATGGATATTCTAGGCTAGGGCAGAGACATGTTGCTTAAAATAATTGGTTTGACCACACTATGGTTCCAACCAGATGTGAATAAAACCTGATGCCATTGAGTCGATTCCGACTGATAGTGATCCTATAGAACAGAGTAGAACTGCCCCCATAGAGTTTCCAAGGAGTTCCTGGTGGGTTTGAACTGCTGACCTTTTGGTTAGTAGCCGTGGAACTTAACCACTACGCCACGAGGATTTCCAGATGTGAATATACCCATAGAACTAACAGCAATAAGCAATTTGTCAAAGATTGAAGTTTACCGTTTAGAATGATGCGCTTGGAGGAAGAAAATCTTCCCCTGGTTCTTGATTTCATTTGTGTTTCTAATCAAATATCCATTGTGTGGGAGTATTGTCAGGATTTGTCCATAACGAGGTCTGAGGTCAATGATGTTCAGAGTTGGTGAACTTGGTTTCCAAGTCTAAGAAAAATAAGCTTCTTTTGGAATTCAATGGGATGTGGGTTTCCAGGACCTTGATTTCCAGATTCAAACAACAATTGTCTTAGGCTTGGTTCTCTAGAGAAGCGAAACCGGTAAAGTGTATCAATATATATAGAGAGAGATTTATATCAAGGAAATGGCTCACGTGGCAGTTGTAGAGGCTGGAACGTCTTAAGTTTGTGAGTCAGTCTTCTCCTGATGCACATAGCCAAGATCAGCAGGTCAGAGAGCAGGGCTGTTGTTCACAGGCTGTGAAGATGGGCAAATTCCAAAGATTGGCAGGAAAGACAGCAGGTAAGCTGCTAGCTCAAGTCCCAAGAACCGGAGATCAGATGAATAGGCGCCAACTGCAGGATCCAGAATGAGCAAAAGCCCACAAGCCTTGCCAGAATATCCACTTATATTCATTCAATGCAGGGCACATGCCAAGGAATCTCCCTTTCAACTGATTGGCTACTCACAGCAGATCCCGTCATGGAGGTGATCACATAATATCAAATCTCATCATGGAAGTGATCACACCATCATATGACTATCAAATCACTGAGGATCATGGACCAGCCAAGCAGACACACAACCTTAACCATTACAACAGGTAACCACATCTTCTACTCTACCAGTATTATGGAGTCTGGAAGCACGTCGTTGTTGTTGTCAAGTGCCGTCGAGTTGGTTCCAACTCATAGCAACCCTGTGTACGACAGAACAAAACACTGCCCAGTCCTGCGGCATCTTCACGATCATTGTTATGCTTGAGCCCACTGTTGCAGCCACTGTGTCAATTCATTTCTTTGAGGGTCTTCCTATTTTTTGCTGTCCCCCTACCTTACCAAGCATGATGTCCTTCTCCAGGGACTGGTCCTTCCTGATAATGTGTCCAAAGTATGTGAGATGAAGTCTTGCCACCCTTGTTTCTAAGGAGCATTCTGGCTGCACATCTGGAGGCATAGCTCGGATTTTTCCCAGCAGCAGTGATTGCTGTTAGTGAGCTAGAAGGTACAAAGATATTCAAGGCTCCAGGTTAGAGACTTATGTAAAGTTTTCCTGAGATTTATGGCACCCACTACATTCCCCAAGACTAGGGATTGCCTGTATATAAATCTGGGGAAGAAATTCCATCTTTGTTGACAAATATGTCCCTGGAGGAACAGTCCACAGGAAAGCAATGCTCCACTCCTCAGTGACTCCAGGTAGCACCCATCAATTCTGCTGCCAGTCCTGGCATTTGGGGCCCCAGAAATAATTAATTCCACCTCGAAAGTACACAGCATAAATAAAGGCTAAAATTAATCAAAATGTGACCAGGGTTTCAATCAGGCAGCAAAGGACTTGGCAAGAGGGATGTAAATGTTATTGTAAGTCACATCAACCCTGTCAGCAAATTAAATCGGGATCCAGAGACACTGATTCCTGTCAGAGGAGACGGAAGCTTGGAGAGGGCCCCGAGGTTGACAAAGCTCAGAATGGTCAGTCTGCCCTCGCCTCTGCTAAAACTTTTCAGTGAGGGGAAAAACCCAAATCTTTAAATGTGTGGGAATGATTATTTTTTGAACTCTTACAAAGACATAGTTTTAAAATCTTTCAAATTTAGCTTTAGAGGGATTTATCTTTGGGGCTCCAGTCAATCACACTCCAATAGAGAAATCAAACGTTATAAAAAGTACATAACAATACTCACTTTGAGGGCAGGGACTATGATGTCTTATTTGCTCTTGAATCTTTGGCACCCTGCACAATGCATTACACACAGGAAGTGCACAGTATATGATTGTGAAATCAATGAACTGGTTCAAGGACTTAATAACTCAAAGAGGAAGGCCCCTCAGGCATGGAATGATTTGTTAGGTTCTCTAGGGAAGCTGTCACCTCATTAGAATATCACACTACTCAAATGGATAACAAATATTAAGCTTCAGAGTTAAATCTCATAGTTAAAGTAAGAAAAGAGTTAACCAACTCAGACACAGAGACACACCACAATCTTATCCACCAGAGTGTATCATTGCTCAACAAAGATAGGTTTTTTTGTTTGTTTTCCTACTTTTTTCTGATCTTTCCTCTGGTGCCGGTGCGATAGCCAGGAGAAAGCACCTCATAGATCTCCAACTAAAACCAATTGCCGTTGACTTGATTCTGACTCATGGCAACCCCATGTGTGTCAGAATAGAACTGTGCTCCATAGGGTTTTCAACGGCTAATTTTTCAGGAGTAGATTGCCTGGTCTTTCTTCCAAGGTGCTTCTTGGTGGACTCAAACCTCCAAACTTTTGGTTAGCAGCCAAATATGTTAACTCTTTGTACCACCTAGGGACTCTAGAGCTCCAAATTGTTGTTGTTAGTTGCAGTTGAGTCTACTCCAATTCATGGCAACCTTATATGTAGCAGAACAAAACATTGCTCAGTCCTGCACCATCTTCACTATCGTTGGTATGTTGTGGCTACTGCCTCAGTCTATCTAACTGAGGTTTTTCCTCATTTTCACTGACCCTCTTCTCTACCAAACATGAAGTCCTGTTCTAGTGATTGGTCTTTTCTGATGTTGTGTAAAAAGTACTGGGTCGAAGTCTTGTCATCTTCATTTCTAAGGAGCATGCTGGTTTATTTCTTCTAACATTGATTTGTTCCTTCTTCTGGCAGTTCACGGTATATTCAATATTCTTCGCCAATACCACAATTCAAATGCATCAATTCTTCTGTCTTCCTTTTTCATTGTTCAGCTTTCACATACATCTAAACCCACTGCTGTCGGATCGATTCTGATTCATAGTAACCCTATAGAACAGGGTAGAACTGCGCCATAGCTTTTCCAAGGCTGTAAGTCTTTACTGAAGCAGACTGCCACATCTTTCTCCCTCTGAGTGCCAACTTTTTGGTTAGCAGCTGAGCAGCTAACTGTGCCACCAGAGCTCCTTTCATATACGTATGAAGTGACTGAAAAGGCCAAGGCTTGAGTCAGGTGTGCCTTACTACAGAAGACCCAGCTATAGCTCCACTTTGAAATATATCACCACGTATTTTTTTTTTTTTTATGTGCTAAGGCCACACCTCCCACTGGCTGCTCCTAGCCAATGACTGAGTGTGTCACCAACACCAGCTTAGAGGAAGAAACAGAGCAGACCTATTTCTGGAAGACAAGGGATTCTTTTGATGGATAACTTTGTCCTGATGACTTCCCTAAGGCTTTGTCGAAAGTTTCTTAGTCTGGACAGAAGCCTAGGACATGTTTATGCTGTCTTCTCTCCCTTTCTCCTTCATCTGGGGTCATATTCTCACCATGGTCTGACAACACCATGGCCTGACAACTCTCCCAGCCTCCTCCAGCTCCTTCCTTATTTCCCCTCCCAGAGGTATTTCTTCTAATAAAATCCTTGCACGTTTAATCCCATCTTGGCATCTGAGCTAACCCACCAGGATGAAGGCAAGAGTTTTTTGAGTATTGCAGCAAACACAGCCTTTTCTATGGCTGAGATAAAATTAAGAAACCCAGGTACCCAACCTTCCACAGGCACTGTTGTCCTTATAACGAGGAATCAGTTGCTCTTAGGTAAAGAAGTCCCATGAGGCCCAAAAGCTTAACTGCTGAACTCAGAAGACAGGCCTGGTGATTTGCTTCCGAAAGGTCACAACCTTGAAAACTCTATGGAGCAGTTCTACTCTGCACACAGGGGGTCACCATGAGTCAGAAATGACTCAACTGGCAACTAGCATAACAAAGAAGATGCTGCTTTTTTTTGTTGCTTTTAGGTAAAGGCAATAATATTATAACATACATATAAGGCAGAAATTTATTATTATTATTATTAGGTGCAGTCGAATCAGTTCCACTCACAGTGACCCTTTGTACAACAGGGTAAAACAAAACCCAATCTAGCGCCATCCTTACAATTGTTGCTATTTTGAGCCCATTGTTGCAACCACTGTGTCAATCCATTTTGTTGAAGATCTTCCTCTTTTTCGCTAACCCTCTACTTTACCAAGCATGATGTCCTTCTCCAGGGACTTGTCACTCCTGATTACATGTCCAAAGTACGTGAGAAGAAGTCTCACTGTCCTTGCTTCTAAGCAGCATCCCGGTTGTACTTCTTCCAAGACAGATTTGTTCATTCTTCCGGCAGTCCGTGGTATATTCAATATTCTTTGCTAACACCATAATTCAAAGGCATCAATTCTTCTTCAGTATTCCTTATTCATTGTCCAGCTTTCGCATGCATATGAGGCGATTGAAAATACTATTGGAAGCCCTGGTGGCGCAGTGGTTAAGCACTATGGCTGCTAACCAAAAGGCCAGCAGTTCAAATCCACCATCCACTCCTGGGAAGTCCTATGGGGCAGTTCTACTCTGTCCTATAGGGTTGCTATGAGTCGGAATTGACTCTATGGCAATGGGTTTGTTTCTTGGGGAGGGGGGTGCAGGTGTAACTTAGTTCTCAAAGTGACGTCTTTGCTTTTTAACACTTGAAAGAGGTCTTTTGCAGCAGATTTGCCCAATGTGATGTCATTTGATTTCTTGACTGTTGCTTCTATGGGCGTTGATTGTTGATCCAAGTAAAATGAAATCCTTGACAACTTCAATATTTTCTCTGTTTGTCATGAGGTTGCTGATTGGTCCAGCAGTGATGATTTTTGTTTTCTTTGTGTTGAGGTGCAGTCCATACTGAAGGCTGTAGTCCTTGATTATCATCAGTAAGTGCTTCAAGTACTCTTCACTTTCAGCAAGCAGAAATTAATTAAATTTGCTTAAAGTATAAAGAAAAGCTAGGCAGCTAATCAAAAGGTCAACAGTTCGAATCTACCAGGCTGCTCCTTGGAAACACTATGGGGGAGTTTTACTCTGTCCTATAATTTTGGGTTATAGGGTTGCTATGAGTCAGAATCGACTCGATGGCAATGAGTTTGTTGGTTTAAAGTATAAAGACTGAGGGAAAACAAGAGCAAAAATTTTTGTATTTAAGAAGACAAAAAAGTAATTAGAAATTAACATTCATTGATTGCATTCTCCATGTGTCACTGCACTAAGTCCTGAAAGTACATAAAATCATTGCCCCCCATCCTCCCATCGTCTATGATTTACTATTATAATTATCCCAAGTTTACAGATGAAGAAACTGAAACATGGAGAGGTTAAGTAACTTGCCCATGCTCATTGCCAGCCAGTATTTGGTGGAATGGGGGTTTGGATTCAATAGCCTGACTCCAGGATTTCTGCCCTGAACTGCTCTACTGTTCAGCAAGCCTTCTGTTTTATAGCTCTCTGCACCAAGTCTGGCAAATGCATAACTGAATAGCTCTCTAATTCCAAATCTTGGCTTGCTTATCCAGTCCGAATCTCCTGATTGGCCCAATCCATTTTATGACTTAGATTCTGCCTGTCATGACTTATATAAATTGGTAAATTTGGAAAGAACAAATACTGCCAACTCTGAAGCAGCCTCTACACCCCACTACACAATGGTTAAATGGGGTGGGGGTATAATTTTTAATCCACTGCTGGGCTTATAGAATGTGAGGAAACCCTCCAAGTACCACCCTCTAAATAAAAAAGAAACTGAAGGGCAAGGGTAAGTCTTCATTTGAAACCTCAAGAAGAGGTAAGCAGGAAGCCAACTGAAGGCCCGGTTACCCTGAAGGTACACTCACTTAAGGCGTGAAATTTTAGATGGGGTGGCCATGAATACTCTCACTGAGAAGTTGGCGGGTTTGGAGTCAATTCCTGAAGGAAGTGAGGTTAGAGATGCCATCATCTGGAGGACGAACATCAAGCAGAAGAAATTGCAAGGCCGGCGGTGGGGGAAAGCATGCCTTTTCCTATCCACACTCCATCCTCAACTTAGCAGCCCAAGAGACCCTGTTAAAATGTAACCTGGATCATAGCACGCCTCTGTTTATAGCCCTCCAGTGGCTTTGCATCTCATTCACGATAAAATTCGAAGTCCTTTCCATGACCTATAAAACCAGTTGCTGCTGATTGGCTCTGACTCCTGGCGACCACATGTGTGTCAGAGTAGAACTACGCTCCATAGCGTTTTCAGTGGCTCTGATCTTTCAGAAGTAGATCTCCAGGCCTTTCTTCTAAGGCACCTCCGGGTGAACTTGAATGTCGGAACTTTCCATTAGTAGCTGAGTGTGTTAACTGTTTACACCACCCGAGGACTGTCCGTGACCTACAAAACCCTATGTTATCGTGCCTTCCTGCACCCATCTCCATCCCTGTCATTGACCATAGCTGACTAAGAAAGCATAGTCTTATGTCCTCAGCTTGAATGTGGTAACCACTGCCAAGACCCTACCCGCTGCTGCCCAGTCAATTCTTACATATGCAGTAGTGGATCCCAAAGGCACCGCAGCTGGCGGACATCTGATCACTGCAACCTTTGCTGTAGGCTCTCTCTTGCAGATAGAGTGGCCCACCCTTTGGCTGCCTGAACAGGCCAGGTTGAACTAATAAAACTAAACTCAAGAGTAGATGTTTTTCAGGCTAATATTTTTCATGTAGGCTTACCATAGGTATTCTCAAAGTGAATTCTCATGCATTCAATTTAATTGGAATCAAAGTTTTTTAATGATAAAAAAATAAATTATTGACCATTTTTGAGAAACTAAATTGTATCATTCTTTCATATTCACATTAATTAGCCTTAGGGTAACATTATGCTACTAATAGAGAAGATCAGGAAAAGAAATTAAGAGGAAAAATAGAGTCTTTTACATTTACTCACGTGTTCATGAATTCCAGTGCTTTCCATTCTTTCCTGGGTTTCCATTTGGTATCATTCAGCTTGAGGATCTTTAGCATTTCTTATAGTGTAGATCTGCTGGTGATAAATTCCTGATTTTCTTTAATTACAAATATCTTATTTCACCTTCATTTTGAAAGGTATTTTGTTGGATACAGAGTTCCAGGTTGACTTCTCTTGTTTGTTTTGTTTTGCATGTAAAAATATCAAACCCCCTACCCCTGTCTTTTGTCCCTCATTGTTTCTGATCAGAAGTCAGCAGTCAGTCATATTGTTGGTTCTCTGGCTAATTTCGAGAGCCTATCTTTATCTTTGATTTTTGGCAATTTGATGGTGATGCGCCTAGATGTGAGTTTCTTTTTATTTACTCTGCTTGGATATATTTATCTAGTAATTAAATAATTATATAAGAGTGTTTTGAAATCATCATGTCAATTATTTCTAGGCAAGGAAGTTTATGTAAAGCATTTAGAACCATGCTTGTGGTATAGTATCAGCTATTGTTATTATCAGTAGAAAAAGAGGAAGATCCTCAACTAGATGTACTGACACAGTGGTTGCAACAATCAGCTCAAATAGAGCAACAATTGTGAGGATGGTGCAGGACTGGCAGTGTTTCCTTCTACTGTGCCTGGGGTTGCTATGAGTTGGAACCGACTCCAGGATACCTAACAACATTGTTATTAAAAGGTGTATTTTCAAGTTACCTATGAGAAAATATGGAAACGTTGTTACTTCACTTATATGTCTTAAACCATACCTAGGTAATTTTTTTTAGATAATTTTTACTATGTAATTAATTATTTAAGAAAACATTTGTTCTCGTTGATAGATCAAAGGCAAACTATGGCTAAACATTACAAAATAAATGAGTCCATATTAATACGGATGTTTTTGTACACTAGTTCCCCAAAGAAAGAGATGTAAATACTATTTTATTTAAAGATTTTAATCTAATAACCTTGAAAGAGGAGGCAAGCAGAAAAGGGTTAAAGGCAAAATTGCTTCTGTCCCAGGAAGAGGCTGTTCACACTCTTTGAAGTAGAAAATACAGTGACTTTGCTGTGAATTCTAAAACACTTTAAAGTTAAGAAATGGAAGCACTGAGGCAAAAGGTAATGTATTTGTTTGTTTCTTAGAGGAATGGCCTTCCTTGTGACGCCTCCTAAAATTGTGTTTGTTTCTCTAAATAATGGTTTGTTATGAGAGAATAATAATTTTTGTGTTGTGCTTTCCCAGTTTACAAAGACTATTTCACACACTATCTCATTTAATTCTCACAAAAGTTAGTAGCATCATGCTTTATTTTATTTGTAGACTCGGACAGGCTAAGGACCTTTCCTAAAGTCAACACACCCAGTTAGGGGTAAACCCTGACATTGAAACCATACCTTTCAATGCCAAATCCCATAAAGTTAAACACTCTGCTATTGCAAATAGACTAATAAATAGCTCCTCCCATCATGATGTGAATCCAGAGTAACAAGAGTTCAGCGTGTTGAGCTTCAGCGGAAGCCTGACACTCTTCTGGGAATTTCAGAGACATAGTGAAGGCTTACAGGTTTAGAGCAAAAAAGCAGTGGCATGGAACTGAAGAGAAAGAAAGCACAGTTTTGCATAAGAACTCTGAGTATAACCCACAGAAAGAGGAAAGGAAACAGAAGAAAGGCAATGTAATGTAGATCACAGAATGTGGAAACAGTGGCAAAGAGAGATGACAAGACAAATGACGAGTGTACAAGGAAGTCCTCCATGAGAGAAAGAACAACACAAATAAAATAATAATGACAAATAAAAGCTACTGCTGCCATAACAGCTGATATTTATCAAATGGAAATTCAACCTGTGTTTGTAATAAGCACTTCTTATACATTACATCACACTAGCACTATGAAATCAGTGTTGATATTGATCCTATGTGCAGAGGAGAAAAGTAGGCACAGAGGGATTGCAAGAGATAATGCCAACATTTAGAACAGGCCAGACACACTCCGGAATCTACTTTCTTAACCATTCTGAGAATTTAGGACAGTGAGTCCCCAGGTGGTGCAAATAATTAACTCTCTTGGCTGCTAACTGAAAGGGTGGAGGTTGGAGTCCACCAGGAAGAGCCTCAAAAGAAAGATCTAGCAATTTACTTCCAAAAAATCAGCCGTTGAAAGCCCTATGGAGCACAGTTCTACTTTGCACACATGGGGTTCCCATGAGCTGGAATCAACTCCATAGCAACTAGTTTGGTTTTGGATTTTGGTAACAATGCCTTTATAATGGGATAAGTGGGGACTCAAATCACAGAGGAAAACTACAAGTCTGTGAAGTGTGTACAAGAAGGGAGCAAATGAAACCAAGGAAGCCGAAGAGCAAGACACAAGGGACAGAGAAGGAACACTGACCTCTTCACTCCGGTCAGACAGATACTACACAGGAGAAGCAGGTGATAAAAAGTAATTTCAAACCCAGAGGATTTATCTGTAATTAGCGTGCAATATTTAATTTAACTACGCAGTAAAGATGTTTCTCAGTTTGCCCAGGGTATGACTGCTACTCTCAAAGCACATCATTTTAATTTAAATTTGCCAGTCAGATAGTCTCTGAAGCAGTAATAACATTTTATATTTGAAAATTTCTTTCACAGTTTTCAAAGAGTCTTTGCACACCTAATATCATTTGGTTCTCAAAAATTCTGTGAAGATATTATTGCTGCTTCAAGTTTTTTGGGGAGGAAAAAATAACTTAGCGAGGTCCAAGGCTGTGGTGGGAGATGCATGAGACAGAACCTGAGTTCAAATTCTGGGCAAAGCTTGACAGTTACTAGCTTATGGCACTGGATGAGTTACTGACTTTCTGAACCTCAATTTCCTGCATGCAAAATAGGGATTGTAATTTCTAGCTTAAAAAGGTTTTGGGAAATATTAAGGGAGATAATAAGTATATGCAACGTTTCCAACTGTGTCAGACATAAAGTAGGCACTCAATAAATGTTGTTAGTTGATGTCGAGTTGACTCAGACTCATGGCGACCCCATGTATAATAGAACGTTGCCTGGTCCTGTGCCATCTTCACAATCATCGCTATGTTTGAGTCCATTGTTGCAGCCATTGTGCAGCCATCTCACTGAGGGTTTCCCTCGCCTTTGCTGCCCTTCCACTTTACCAAACATGACGTCTTTCTCCAGTGATTGTCCCTCCTGATGATGTATCCAAATTAAGCGAGTTGAAATCTCGGCCAATATTCTGGGATCATAGGGTTTTCATTGGCTTATTTTCAGAAGTAGCTCTGTAGGGCTTTCTTCCTACTCTGTCATAGTTTGGAGCTCTGCTGAAATTTGTCCACCAAGGGTGACTCTGCTGGTATTTGAAATACCATTGGCATAACTTCCAGCAGCACAGCAACATGCCAGCCACCGCAGTACAACAAACTGACAGAAGGGTGGTAGATGCAATAAATAGAAGGCCTTATTTTACCTACCAAAAAAAAAAAACCAAACCCACTGCCGTCGAGTCGATTCCGACTCATAGCGGCCCTATAGGACAGAGTAGAACTGCCCCATAGAGTTTCCAAGGAGTGCCTGGTGGATTTGAACTGCCAACCTCTTGGTTAGCACCCATAGCACTTAACCACTGCGTCACCAGGGTTTGGTTTATTTTACTTAGTCAGGATTATTGGCTACAAGTGATCAAATCGTGGCTCAAATTATTCATTTATTATCTTGGAGATTCCAAGGGATGTTGAACAACCAAACTGTAAAAACTACAGGGATGCAGTTAAGCCTTAAGAAGTACAATCAGCAAGATAAAAGCAGCCAGACTATCTCTCCATCTTTTCTCCCTGCCTTTCTCTGGATGTCATTTTTATTCTTTCTTACTAGGGATCATGTTTCCTTACCTGATTACAAATATGGCTTCTGATGGTCAAGTTCTACATCATCTGCCATTGAACAGAATTAGAACTTAACTCTCCAGATACTGAACTGGAATCCAATACCCACCTCCGCTCCACTCATTTGCAGCCAGAGGAAAGGTATCATGTAAGAATATGGCAGCTTCCAGGGCATCAGTGTCGACAGAGGGGTAGAATGGAGGTGGAAGTGTCCAAGAAAGTGTGGCGATAGGAATGCAATGTTGTAGATGTCCACTAAATAATTACAATTTCCCAAGGTCACAGACCTAGTGTCAAAGGTAGAACTTAAGCTCAGGTCTCCTGGCTCCAAACCAAACTTTACTTCTATGTCAGTACGGACAAACTAGTGGAAGATACCAGCCATTTGGCCCCTGGATGATGAACAGATAAGGATATGCTCATTTTACATAGTTCCCTGTATATCCCACTTCTTGATTGGCAGAAGCAAGGAGAGTTACCTCAGTGATGAATGCAGAGATTTTAGTCACATTAAAGCAATGACATTTCTACCTCTGGTGTCATTGCTAAGATAAGTGAACATCTGAGATCTGCTCTGTTGCAATAACATGATCGAGAGTGGCTCAGGATGCAGCAGTGGGGAACAAAAGGACTTCACTAGATAGTGTTAGAAGGAGATAGAAGGCTGGGGCATTCATAGTCCAAGTGCAATTGCTCACGGCTCAGCCTGTTGGGTGGGGCTACTCTGTCCCGTTTTGTTCTTCAGCTTTGAAATGTTCATGTATTTCTGGAGTCAAAACACCTTTTCTAATTGCTGTATCCCTTTAAATTCTTGGAGAAACTCATAAAACAAAAACGAAAACAAAAACAATTTGTCTTGCATAAATTTTAGAGGGTTTCTTTTTGGGCAGCCAAAGAGTCATGACTGGGAACAAACAAAGTCATGCCCCAAATCTGTCTCAAAGGATACAGTCTTATCCTTAATTTACTTGTCAAGGAACACCTCCCCAAACCTAGGATTACACAATCCCATTCTATTTTAAGCCCACTCCCAACACAATATAGTAAATACCCATAGAGCTCAAAGTTGATGAAGAGAAGATTAACAGGAGAGATTACTTGCTGATGCAACTCTCAATCTTTGTTCTACTAAATGGTAGGGTGCTGGGCTTCTTATCTCTGCCCACAAACCAAAAGACTAGGGCTTAGCACAGCCATCTAGCTCGTGTATTCTTCCTCCACGTTCAGCAATGCAAGATCCAAATAATCTCGTATGTCAGTCATAGAAAGGTGAAAGCAAGCTAACAGTTAACTGGCTGTCTTTAGGTGGCTGTGATAGTGGAGAACAGGTAGTCTGGAGAGTTTTAACATTGCTGAATCCCACTACAGCTTTAATTTCAGACCTTCAGGAATTCATGAAGAGCCCAGAATGATGTCCCATTTCAGCTGAGGCTCCCCAAACACTAGTTAAACTAATGTCACCTGGATGCAAATGTTGGTAGAGAGCTTTCGTGGTTTCCCCTTAATCATCTATTTGAGGAGCTACTAAAAAAAAAAATTAAATAAAAGCTCATATGTGTAGCAATATCCCAGTTTTTAAAAGCTTCGTCATAGGTCTTGAGTGGCCATCATGAAATCTTGATTTTGCCTATATTTTGAAAAAAGATTGCTCTACTGCATGATGATTCAGCATTGAAGCAGTGCTGAATACATAGTAGCTGCTATGGTAATGAGAGCTGATTGCTTGATGGGTACATGGATTGATAATGCCTTCTTGCTTGATGGGTGCACGGATTGATAATGCCTTCTTGCTTGATGGGTACATGGATTGACAATGCCTTCTTGCTTGATGGGTGCACGGATTGATAATGCCTTCTCACAAAGTTAGGATAGGTGGGTAGTACATATTGAGCAATAATAGCGCAACTCCTTGGGAAGTCTTAATTTGACTTAAGGTATTTGAGTCAACTCATAAAAATATTAAAATCCTCTCCACATCATATTTTAGAATTTCAGAATTACAATGGTTTGTGTGCCCTAAAGAAAAACAAGCAGAGCTTTAACAAAATAAGATTCATTGACAAAACTGGCTAGCCTGAGTATTAGCTCTTTTAACTTGCCTTAGCTTTGCGATTTCTCAGTTTGGGGATTTACTGGAGCTCTGTGTTAAACCTGATGCCTTGGGCACAGTCCCAAAATAATGCCTAGTTCTGTTCACCCTTTCTCTTTTCTCAAAGGCTACGTGACAAACAAGCATATCCAATGAAACAACAGAGGTGTTCTGCCTCATCATGTATACAATGCATCCCCATAACTTGAATTTCTTTTTTTTTTTAATAATTTTTATTGTGCTTTAAGTGAAAGTTTACAAATCAAGTCAGTCTCTCACACAAAAACCCATATACACCTTGCTACACACTCCCAATTACTCTCCCCCTAATGAGACAGCCTGCTCTCTCCCTCCACTCTCTCTTTTCGTTTCCTTTTCACCAGCTTCTAACCTCCTCCACCCTCTTATCTCCCCTCCAGGCAGAAGATGCCAACATAGTCTCAAGTGTCCACCTGATCCAAGAAGCTCACTCCTCACAAGCATCCCTTCCCAACCCATTGTCCAGTCCAATCCATGTCTGGAGAGTTGGTTTTGGAATGGTTCCTGTCCTGGGGCAACAGAAGGTCTGGGGGCCTTCCAGTCTCAGTCAGACCATTAAGTCTGGTCTTATGAGAATTTGGGGTCTGCATCCCACTGCTCTCCTGCTCCTTCAGGGGCTCTCTGTTGTGTTCCCTGTCAGGACAGTCATCAGTTGTAGCTGGGCACCATCTAGTTCTTCTGGTCTCAGGATGATGTAGTAGCTGGTCATAATTTGAGTTTCTAAAACCAACTAACAAGTAAACAAACTGGGGCCTTGGCCTTGTTCTGCCAACAAATGCATTTGACTGGGAATAGTAGTCTGTGGTCACTGCCAGACCCACAGCCTTCAGGGCATATCTGGGAAGATGTGAGAGAAGCGAAGCATGGGCTGGAGCTGTACATCTGGCGACAAGCAGTACCAATGAAAATGCACATCTTTGGTTTCTTGTGCCCAGACACCCTCACACAGCAAACATCATGGCCTCTAAAGGAAGTCAAACCTGGTTTGTGTATCTGGCTCTAACCTTTTGATTATGTGACTTTGAGCAAAAATCACTTTCTGAGTTGCCGCCAACTCAATTCCTACTCATGGTGACCCATGTGTGCAGAGTAGAACTGCTCAATAGGATTTTCAAGGCTGCAACCTTTTGGAAGCAGTTCACCAGGCCTGTCTTCCCAGGTGCCTCTGCGTGTATTTGAACCACAAACCTTTTGGGAAGTAGTCAAGAACTTAACCATTTACACCAATGGGAAAAATGATAGATCATACTTCACAGGGTTTCTGTGAGAACTCAATGAAGTGAAACATACCTGAAGTGCTGGCCCACACTAGACATAACGAGTACTCCAGAAACAGTGGAAATTCCTTGTACTTGAAGAGAGCCATGGACCGGCTAACTTGTAGTTTTGGTCATGGTTAAAAATCAATTCAGAGACCTTCTTTGAGAGTGTATTTTGTGAAAACTCTTTGCTTTACTTTTCTCTCCTGAATCCCGTCAAAGGGGCACAAAAAGAGGACTAAAGCAGAAATGAAAAGAATCTCTACACCTATGAAAGCTCTGTGGAGAACATAAGACAGCCTTCACCTTGTTAACTAGTAAAATATGTTTTCCCTGATTAGAGAACTTGAGAGTGAATTCTACCTGGGTGGTTTCTTATTATGCTCAGGGGGATCACTTTCTTCAAGGGAATGTGCTGGTGAATCAGTGTATGCCAATTCACTTTATTCTCAGCTCTTGGGAATTTAAGAACCAGATTTCTTCCAGGAAAATTTCCAGCGTAACGTTTAGAATTCCTCCAACAAACAAATGGTGGGGAGAGAGGAGAGATGTCCTATTTATTTGCTCATCTGTTTGATCTATCTCATCCTTGAAAACAAATATAAAACTTTACCAGCCTATATTTAACTTGTTTGTTTAAGCCAAATTACCTTTTGATGCCAGGAGGTTCCAAGAATTAAAATACATAGCATGAGCATTTTTCACACATCTGGTATACCACACATCACTATTCAACCTTAACAAAGGAAGAAGTATTCTTTGCAATAAGGAAGCTATATTTCTATACACTAAATATGATTAAGAAAATTGGGAAAATATGCATTTGTGTGTGTTGGTTTCAGTTTTGGTAGGGCATCTATAAAGCTGACTCTTGCAGATATACAACAGTATTTCTTAAGGAAAAATGGTATTTTGAACAGTAGGCATAATCTTGGTGTCAGTTATATTAAGAAGTGTGTAAACATCTTTCCTCCAGTGAATTTTAGTAAATGGAAACTCATGCAGAAAATAGAAACCTCTCAAAGCAGGAAAAGACTAAATTTAGAAAAATAAGTATTAAGCTGGACTATATAAAGAAGAACACTGCATCAGGATTGGAGGAAGACTCATTAACAACCCGAGATATGCAGATGACACAGCCTTGCTTGCTGAAAGTGAACAGGATGTGAAATACTGATGAAGATCAAAGGCTACACACAGCCTTCAGTATGGATTATACCTCAAAATAAAGGAAACAAAAATCCTCACAGGTGGATCAATAAGCAACATCATTATAAATGGATGAAATATTGAAATTTTTATTTTACTTGGATCCACAGTAAATGCCCATGAAAGCAGTAGTCAAGAAATCAAATGACTTATTGCATTGGGCAAATCTGCTGCCAAAGACCTCTTTCAGGTGTTAAAAAAGCAAAGATGTCCTTTGAGGACTAAGGCGAGCCTGATCCAAGCCATTGTGTTTTCAATCACTTCATTTGCATGTAAAAGATGGACAATGAATAAGGAAGATGGAAGAAGAATCGATGCCTTTGACTTTAAGTGTTGGTGAAGAATATTGAATATGCCATGGATTGCCAGAAGAATGAACAAATCCGTCTTGGAAGAAGTACAGCCAGAGTGCTCCTTAGAAGCTAGGACGGTGAGACTTGTTCTTTGGACATGGTATCAAGAGGGAAAACAGGTACTTTGGACATGTTATCAGGAGAGACCAGTCCCTGGAGAAGGATATCATGGTTGGTAAAATGGAGGGTCAGCTAAAAAGAGGAAGATCCTCAACAAGATGGATTGACATAGTGGCTGTAACAGTGGGCTTAAACATAACAATGATTGTGAGGATGGCAAAGGACCAGGCAGTGTTTTTTTCTGTTGTATATGGGGTCGCTATGAGTCGGAATCAACTCAACGGTATCAAACAACAAATATTAACAGAACTGTGGGAAGGGCAGAAGGAGCTAATTCCATCTGGATCATCAGGAACAATGCACAACTGTCCCATTAAGGGAGTTGCTACCTCTTAGGACACCCTTGGGGCTAGCACAAAAGGCTGCAGCTGCCTCAACTGCTTCTCAAAAAAAAAAAAAAAAAAATTTGCTTCTCAACAACCAGAAAAATGGAGACAGGCCATCTGAAGTTTGAGGATCAAGAGTTGGATCATGAGGCTCTTGCTGCCTCCCCTCCCCCACTTCGTCTCACCCAGAAAACTGGGGAATGGATACACGGACACTGCTGTTGGAAAACTTTCCATCTCCTTGATCTCACATATCAGCAGAAAGAGCCAGTAATTGCAAAAGATGGCTGTTCTGCCTTTTACATCTCAGTAATGCATCTAATTGAGAGCCTACGTTGCATTCGAAATCCTTGTTGCAAGGCAGTCTGGAAAATGTAATTTCTACCTGTTTAACTTCTTCTACTATTTGAGTGTGGAGTGGAGGTAGAATGAGGTAATTCAGAGTATCCGGCACTCCGCTTACATAGCACGTGGGTCATAGGTAGTTCTTTACCCATCGCACTGTGGTTATCTGTTCCACGGCAATGAGAATAGTGTGCTTGTTTATACATGACTTTGCAGGGCTGAACATATATTCCTTGAGAAAGTTACTTTTATTCCTAGGACCTGGAACATAGTAGAGACCAAACAAATGTTTGTTAAGTGAATAAATAAATGAACAAACATCTCCTTTCTAGGCTTTGGCTTCAAAGGCAGGGCTGTGCCTTACCCGCATTGGTATAACTGGCCCCCAGTTCTGGGCCTGGTCTATGTTCGAGAAGAAGACAAAAGTGACTTCAATTAATATAAAGTGTGTGCCTTATTTTTCTTATATTCAATTGGAATGCTCTTCTAGTTCCTTTATGCCAAGATTATCATCTGAAATCTTATTTTCTACTGCTACTACTCCTACTTGCTCATTTGCAATCAGTGCTTACTATATTCCGAGCACGTTTCAAAGAGCTTTTCACGTATTAATTTACTTACCCTCTCCCTGGAAAGTAGAGATTATTATTAACCACAATTCCTTATATACAGTTGTACGAAAACCAATTATTCAGCGAATGCAATATAAACACACAGCCAAGGTCAAGAAAGAGACCACTGCTGGCACCATAGGAGACTCCCCGTGTCCCCTCATTCCCCTTTCCTAATCACAATTCCCTTTTGTTCCCTCTGAGTATAACTACCCTCCCCATACCCATGGTTATCATGTCTTGCTTTTCTTTAGGCTTTTTCCCGTTTAGTATACATTCCTAAAAACTATGGTTTAGTTATAGTTCTTCTTTAACTAAATTTGACTTTTATTTAAATGGAATCATATCATGTAAATTACTTTTGTTGTTCAATATTACATTTGGGAGAGTCATGTATATTGCTTCTGTAGCTTCAGTTTAGTATGGAATACACATAGTATTTCGTTGTATGAATGCTCACGGAATGTTTACCCACCCTACTATTGATGGGTGCTTGGGTGGTTTCTATTTTGACATATTACCAATTACGCCTCTAAGAATATTTTTGAATATATTTTCCAGAGTCAGTGGTGTATTGGTAAATATTCAGTAACCAGCTCTCCAAGGGATGGAAAACCATGATTTGTAGCTTTTGCCTGTTTCCATGGTGTAAATACTCCTATCCTGAGCTGGTACAAGAGGGCTCCAGCATACCACTGCTGGAACATAAGTATTTATTTCTGATGGATATGTACCTTTTTTGGGTATGTACCTGGGAATGGGTTGCTGGGTCAAGTGTATATTTAAAGCTACAAGGTAAGCTCAGACTATTTCCAAAGTGATTGTCCTAATTTACCCTTTTCCCCCTAGCGCGTGACAGTTCTAGTTAACCTGCTTCTTTACTGATAGTGTGATATTTTGGTCATTTTCTTCTTAGACATTCTGATATCTTTTGGCAGTGTAAATTTACATGTCCCTAATATCAGCAAGACTGAACATATTATCATATCTTTGTTGGTCATTTGAATATCTTCATTTTTGAAGTGACTATTCAAGTCTATTGCCTAATTTTCTAGTAGAATGTCTGAATTTTCTTATTAATTTGTAGTTCTACATTTATCAGGCTAGGTCCCTAGGTGGTGCAAATGGTTAGGTGCTCAACTACTAGCCCAAAGGCTGGTGGTTTGAGCTCACCCAGATGCACCTCAAAAGACTGGCCTGGCTATATGTTTCAGAAAGCTTACAGTCTTGAAAACCCTATGTAGCAGTTCTACTCTGCACACAGGAAGTCACCATGAGTAGGAATCAACTTGATGGCAACTAACAACAAGATATTAGAATATTAGCCTAGAGCTGGTTATATATACATATTGCAAATGTTTCCTCTCATTCAATGGGCTTGCTTTTCCATCTCTTAATGTTGTCTTTTGATTCATAGCCATGCTTGATTTTAATGTATTCAATTAAAATAATTTTTCCCTTATATCTAGTTTAAAAATTATCTTTTTATCCTGAGATCCTAAAGATATTCTCCTGTACTAGCCTCTAAAAACTCTATTGTTTTGTCTTTCACACTTAGGTCTGGAATTGATTTTTGGTGTAAGGTAGAAGTTTGTGTGTCTCTGGGCGGTACAAACTGTGTACACGCTCGGCTGCTAACCAGGAGGTTGAAGGTTCAAGTTCATCCAGAGACTAATCAGAAGAAAAGCTTGGTGATCTGCTTCTGGAAAACCATATGGAGCACAGTTCCACTCTGTACACACATTGAGTTGCCGTGAGTTGGAATTTACTTGAAGGCAACTGGTACTGGTACTGGGAGAGGTCTATACAGATATTTGATTGCTCCAGCATTAATTTATTAGAGTCATTCTCTCTCATCTACTCAGTGGTAATGAGGAGAAGAAATGAACTTGCATCAAAGGTGCTTACAGTTAGTGAGGAAGACATGTACAAAAAGATATGCAACAAACAGGAGTTGACATTTGAAGTTTTATAATGGATAATACATGCTAAAATTGATTTTATACAGAAAAAAAATTATGATGAACTTGCAGGGAAATTGGAGTTGGTAAAGAGAAATATCTGTAAATTTCAATGGATAAACCCATTCCTGTTGAGTCAATTCTGACTCATAGAGACCCTATAGGACAGAGTAGAACTGCCCCCTAGGGTTTCCATGGAGCATCTGGTGGATTCGAACTGCTGACCTTTTGGTTAAGCAGCCATAGCACTTAACCACTATGCCACCAAGGTTTTTTTTTCAATGGCTATCCCCCTTGTAAAAACAAGAAAAGAATTTTCAGTTTAATTACTCCTTATCTTATAGAACAAAACTTATAAAACAAATATTTTGAAAAATGTGTATAATTGGCTGATACATATTTTATCTGGTAAGCATTGAGCCATTATTAGTAGTGGCATATTGAATGTTAGATCATCTCCATTCAATGAAAATACTAAAATTGCCTATAGGGAAAGTTAGTACATGTTTTGTAAAGAATATAGTAGTGCATCTTAATTTACTTATAAAAGTTTAGCATCTACCGTTCTGCCAGGAAAGATTTTCAAGTTAAACCAGAAATAGCATTTAATGATGTGAGCATGAGGTTATAACCTCTTAAATAGTAGTACAGAGACATGAAAGGATTGAAACACAAATGACACACAGCGTGTCAAAGTGTTTTTCTCCTGAATCACTGAGAAGCAGAACATTCTCTGAAGTCAGGGTACCACAGAGTGATGGGAGGTGTCGCTGCACCTGGGAAGATGTCTACAAAACACATGGGGCAGCAGAGTTCCAGAACGACACTACAGTTAACAAAGAAAAATGGATACAACGCTCAGCTACAGTTTTCCTTTTGAAACAGTTTTTGAGGCTTGCAAAAGGTCTCTGGGCATGGGTAGCTGATTTGTTTGCATAGAAAACTTGTTTCTTGGAACAGAAAACCATATTTTTGTATTAGAAACGTACCTGAAGGCATATTCCCAGTCTCCTCAATGAGCTGTAGGAACATGACACTCTTGGAGAAGATGAGGCTCATGATCTGCAAGCAATTTGGCTCACGTTGTCCACCTAGTCGAAGTATAATTTCTTTCTTTTCGTAGTAGAATTCTGTTTTTTTTTGCTACACACACACACACACAAACTGAAGGTAATCATTGACTACATTTTGGTGTACCTCCCAGATTTCTTTCTATGCATATATTTGTGGTTTTTTTTTTTTTTTTGTAACCAAAATTTTTTATACTAAGCAAAGAGCTTTGAGGCCTTTCTTTTCCTATTCAGTCTGAATCATAATGCAAACACCCCTCCGTGTCAGTAAATATTTTTCTGAGTAATTAGATGCCTGGATAAACTAAGAGTGTTTTCTAGGACCAGGCGTGTTTTAACTACTTCACATTCTTTTATATTTATTTATTTATTTGCTTTTAATTAATTTTTATTGTGCTTTAAGTGAAGGTTTACAAATCAGGTCAGTCTCTCATACAAAAATTTACATTGCTGTACATTCCTAACTGCTCTCCCTCCAATGAGACAGTATAGTTCTTCCCTCCACTCTCTCTCCTCGTGTCCCTTCTGGTAGTTTCTGGCCCCCTCTGCCCTCTCATCTCCCCTCCAGACGTGAGATGCCAACATAGTCTCATGTGTCTACTTGATCCAAGAAGCTTGTTCTTCGCCAGTATCATTTTCCATCCCATATTCCAGTCCAATCCCTGTCTGAAGAGTTGGCTTTGGGAATGGTTCCTGTCTTGGGCTAACAGAAGGCCTGGAGACCATGGCCTCCAGTGTCCCTCCAGTCCCAGTCTGACCATTAAGTCTGGTCTTTTTACGGGAGTTTGGGGTCTGCATCCCACTGCTCTCCTGCTCCCTCAGGGGTTCTCCGTTGTGTTTCCTGTCAGGGCAGTCATTGGTTGTGCCCAGGCGCCATCTAGTTCTTCTGGTCTCAGGCTGATGTAGTCTCTGGCTTATGTGGTCCTTTCTGTCTCTTAGGTTCATAATTACCTTGCGTCTTTGGTGTTCTTCATTATTCCCTGCTCCAGGTAGGTTGAGACCAGTTGATGCATCTTAGATGGCCACTTGCTAGTGTTTAAGACCCCAGATGCCACTCTCCAAATCACACTCTCTTTTAAAACTTAATCTTGATAATGACTCTTGGAGGTTGTTATTATTATTATCCTCATTTCATAGCTGAAGAAATTGAAGTCCAGAGTAAGTAATATATTCAAGTACTCAAATCTTAAAAGTGAGGGAACTGGAATTTAAACCCAGGCACTCTAACTCACTTAACTTTCCCTTTGTATATACAAACTACAATATATCTAATCCATCTCTGGTGTTAGACTTCTAAATTCTTTGTTTCATTTATTTTTATTACTATTTTGCTATTACAAATTGCTCTTTAATGAGCATCTGTGTAGCAAAATCCTGGTACATGACTCGAAGATTAAATGGCTAGGTGAATCAACTGTGCACCAAATATTCACGATTTGTTTTTTGTTAAATCCTGACACTTTGCAGTTTAGCACGATCACGTGGCAAGTTCTGGTCAATGGGCTGTGAGCCAAGGAGATCTATGTCGTTGAGGATGAGGCATAGAAGAACTGATCTCAACCCTCCATGAGCTCTCTTTCCTGCTCTAGTGAACCTTGAGTGTTGAGATTGTGGCATCACCAAGTATGAAGTCCCTATCTACCTGGATCCCTGAGTGGCTAAATGGCTCTGTAACCCAACCTCCCACCCCTACTGATTTGTTCTAAACCTGAATATTGAACAATTAATTAGAAAGCAGGTTATGTCATTAAGAACCCAAGAATTTCAGAGAGCTTGAAGACAAAAATTTTCTCAGTTGCCTGTAAGAGAAAATTTCTGTGGGGGGTTAAAATGCTTAGGAGGACAGGAGAGATTGTGGAGGATGGTGGGTTTTGCTTGTTGACACAAGATAAGACCCTTCCAGTTTTCACATACACACCAGATAGTATATTAATTTTCTCAAGGGATTTGGCTTCATCTGCATTTGAGAGAGTGCAATTTTGTGAGATTTCTTTCCCTTTGGGTAAATATTCAGGGCTCGTGCATTTCTTGCTAACCTTCTAAAAGATGAAGTGCTTTTCATGTTTTCTCTCAAGGTCTCACTAAATGCAGCATCTGAGGAAACAGGAATCTATAATGACATCCACCTCCTAACACTCGCACGTATCCGTGAACATTTGTCAGTGAACTGCTGCTTCCAGGAGAGAAGCTCTCATCAGCGCCCACGCCTTGGCCTTGTACCACATTCGGAACTCAACCTGTGACCAGCACACAGAATTGGAAAAGTTGCCGGTCTGATAAGAACACCTAATGTACCCAGAGCAGCCAGCCGCGGCAGAAGCCAGCCCTGACAAATCAAAACATCACTTTGTTGTGCACGGTGGTGATGTGGAAGGTTTTTGAAGAGGGAATCTCTGCCTTACGCAGTTAGTGGCTGGGGCATGACCACAATGCATAATGAGCTGGTAATGACGGAGCTGAGGCAGAGAGGAGCTGCTCCGTGATCCAGGCTATTGTTCATCTTTCTTTCTTCCTGCCTAAAGCTGGTAACAGAACTGGTAACCACAGAATAACCGTCAATATGCAGAATGCATACAGGACTTCCACCTCTCCCTTGTAAGAAAAACGCACATTATCCGATGCTCGTGGTGGCGAGTGTTCTAGAAATGGGATGTAATGGAAAAGGGAAAGCTACTACTGAGCCCGGAAATAACTGTTAAAACCAGTTGCCTTGGAGTGATTCCCACTCCTTAGGACCTCTTATCTCAGATGAGGACTGTGCTCCATAGGGTTTGCAATGGCTGATTTTTCAGAAGTAGATAGCCAGGCCTTTCTTTGGAGGTGCCTCTGGGTGGACTTAGTTCTCCAACCTTTTGGTTAGCAGTCCAATGCATTAACTGTTTGCATCACCCGGGGACTCTAGAAACAGTTGTAGGAAGTGTAATTTGCAGAGAAGGAGGCAAGAGGGGATTCTTAAAGAGAAGCTTAATTAGTAGTCATTTAAGTATGTGGTAGCTGGTATTTTTCTAGTGGAAACAGGAAGTGTGTTGGGAAAAACTATGTATCTTTGCCCCAGCCATGCTCCTGGAAAATGGAATTATTTTCACAATGAGGAGAAAGAGGAAGAGGGCTACTGCTCATTGACTGTGGGGTCCTGGGATATTCCAAGGTTTTAAGCCCAATAAATGCCAGCATCATCTGGGGGTGATGAGGAAACTGGGCAGAAAGAATTGGTGATGAGCACCATTTTGGACATGCAGTTTTAAACCTGTAGCTGGGCATCCCAATGGTGATGCTCGTTAAAGGCTCAGGATTAAAGAGAGGGTAGTTCTGTGAGGGGGAGGGTGAGAGCTTGCACTTGAGAGGATGAAGAGGCAAGGGGTGGTGACATTCCTCAATAAGATGGTCCTTATGTAGTTAAACATTAAGGCAAGGAAATGTCCCTAAAGGGGTCCCTAACTTGGTAAGGTCCCTAACTTGGTAATTAAACTTTAAGCCAAGGAGTAGTCTCTATAGGGGTCCCTGACTTGGCTGTTAAACGTTAATGGAGAGAGGTAAGAGACAAGAAGGGTATAAAGCCCTAAGAAAACAACTATCAGGGCTCTCAGACTCTCTCTGTATCTGAGTAGCCCACTTGACACTCCCTAGTCAAGAGTACTTTTGCTACTAACCCTCTGCTAGCTAAGAAACTTCTGCTCACTTGACACTGTTTGTCTCAGTGTTTGAATTCTTTCCTGCACTGAAGACAAGAACGGAGGCTATTCTCCAGTAACAGTTCCTGAGCAGAGGGAAGCAAAAGTATTCCCAGAGGAAGGAAGTCTTGGAAAGGAAGGAAATTATATAGATTATTGGAAATTGAAAGGGACAGTAAGCCTGTGGGAGCAAAGAGGGCTGGAATTGCAGGCAATGTTGCTTAGTGGTCAGTGTACAGGCTTGGGGACTAACCATCTAGAGTCAAATCTGTGACTCTCACCAAGCCTCAGATTCCCATTTGTCAGGTGGAAAATAATAATTTCTACTTCACAGAGTTTTGGGAAAGAGTAATTGAGTTAACCTATGCAAAACATGTAACATAATGCCTGAAATAATAAACTCTCAGTAAGTATTATTTATTTCTTAGAACACGGAACACTGAAATAGAAAAAAAAAATTTTTTTCAAGAAAATAGTAGCTAATAGCATTTATAACTATTAAAACATAGAAAATAGAAATGAAAAAAACAGTAGCTAATAGTGTTCTATTAGAATATAGGGAGAGAGATTAGATGTGAAAAGGAGAATTCTGGTTAAGGATAAATCCATAGGTGATGATATAGGAATACATTAATGGGCTTTAGAAGGAGTCAAGGAACTTTCATGTGTACATTTGTGTAGCTTTTCATATGTATATATCTAATTAAAATCCCTTGAAAACACCTGTCTTTCACAAAAGGGAGAAGTATTTCTTCCATCCCTTTTCTATATCCAGGCTTCGAACCAAGCTTACTGGACGGATTGGTTTCCCTACAGGTGATAATCTACAAAGTGCACATCTTCCATTCCCAGTGATTTCTAGACTGTTTTAAGATTGAGGAAGAGAACTGTTGGGATATATATCTTGGGACAATATTCCTGGGAAAATATTTCTTCATGCAGATGGGTGGACCCAACCATATTCCACCCCAGAACCTGCCCTAGAATAACATTCCTTCACCCACGCAATGCCTCTTCCCTCATATTTTGGAATTTGCTCCAACATTTATTCATAGATGATGTACTTTTCTTGGTTTATATACATCACTCATGGTTCATATAACCATGACTCACGGTTACTTAGGGTTTACTGTAACCTACTGGAAGAAACCATTAAAGCTAACATTAAAACAAATGGGTTTGAGTGTTAGATCTATAGTTTATTAGCTTTATGACCTGTCTTCCTCACTGTAGTAAGTATCATTCTCAGGGCCATTGATAAATGAAATAACACGCATAAAGGTTTTTTGTGAATTACAAAATATCATACAAGTGTAGTGTATATTATTATTGTTAATAAATTAATTATTTTTTAATCTCTCCCTAGGCCTTTGTTACTCTGTTAGTTATTGAGTGAATGGCAGCATCAAACAATCAAATGCCAAGACTGAATTCATAGTCCCAAGGTAATTCCCAAGCTCATTGAACTGTTTCATGTTCTTCTAATGAAGCAAGAACTCACATAGCTGAGGTTATGAACAGACCCATACTCCATTGTTGTTGAGTCGATTCCTACTCACAGCAACCCTAAAGAACAGGGTAGAACAGCCCCATAGAGTTTCCAAGGCTGCAATCTTTAAGGAAGCAGACTGCCACATCTTTCTCTCATGGAGCGGCTGGTGAGTTTGAACCACCAACCTTTCGATTAGCAGTTGAGGTCTTAACCACTGTGCTGCCAGGGCTCCTTATGAGTCGGAATTGACTTGATGGCAATGGGTATGAACAGAAGAACTCCTAGAACATAAAAAAAACATAAATTCTTATGATCATAAACACAAAAATACAAGTTTAGTTAGACTTGAGGTCCAAATAAAATCCATTCACTCAATAATCAAGTATTGAAAGTTAAAACGTGGGAAAGAATGGGAAGGATAACAAGATTACTAGGCTTCTGCCATGCCACTGTTCAGAAGGGCGTTCTCTTGTTGGGTTTGCCCTAAAATTTTAGTTTTTAAGCCATGTCAGAGAGACTTTCACCTAACAAAACCAAATGCCTAGCACACGTATAAAAGGCTGAAGCATACAAACTAAACCAGTCACATACTAATTTACAGGAAAAAAAAAAAAAGTTCTCCTTTCCTCTATTTGGACACTCGTACCCTCCATCTTGGTTACCGGAATCCAAAATACCAATCAAACAGTTGCTTGGTGAGTATGAAATTGGAGTGAAGGAAATGTATAGGCTTGAGGGTCTTCTACCTAGCCACCGTCGAGAGCTGCCAGCCACCTCTGCCAAGTAACAGAGTGTATTTCCCCAATGACTGGAAAACTTATGTTCCCAGGGTTTGACTCTCTTCCTGATTTTGTTAGATGCTGTTGAATCAGTTCCAATTCATAGCAACCCCATGTACAACAGAACGAAACACTGACTGGTCCTTTGCCATCATTACTATGCTTGAGCCCATCATTGCAGTCACTATGTCAATCCATCTTGTTGAGGGTCTTCCTCTCTTTTGTGGTCTCTCTTCCTAGGCAGCACTAAATAAAAAATGCCAGCATCAGGTTTTTGAACTTTATTCTTATATGCTGACAAGCCACACCTTGTGTTCATTTACTATTTTTCTAAACGGGGTAATTACAATGGCTGTTTCTGAATGGGGAATTACAGATTTATTCCTAGTACCTTACTGATATATCCTTAGTACTGCCTCTCTCCTCTGCTTGCAGTTTTGAATATTACTGACCTCTTAAATGATACATTTTTAACACAATCTCTTGGCATTCCTCTACAGCTGGCTAACCATGGTTTCTGCTTATGGGTTTTACTCATTTAACTCTCAGCAGCTCTTGTGTTTACAAGTTAATAATGATACTGCCATTTATGGAGAAATTTTCAAGTACCTGTATTTCAATTAGACTCTTTAGATTCACAGATTAGCTCAAGAAAGGGTGTGGCAACTGGGAGAGGAGATGGAATATTGTAGATAAGAGATAGGAGGGATGCACTGGGAAGTCAAGAACAGAAACCAAAGTTTGACTCAGTCTCATCTTCCCTCGACACCACTGTTGTTGTTAGTTGATGTCCAGTCGATTCTGACTCATGGCAATCTTCTCCGTATAACAGGACAAAACGTTTCCTGGACAAAACGTTTCCTGGTCCTGAGTTTCACGGAAGGAGCTCAAATACTTTAAAGGATTGCTCTCCTCCCCTTGGTGAATCTGGCTTCCTTGGCTTCTTATATATATATCTTACCTCACAATCGGAGCTTTTGCTTACTCATAATTTGAACATGTCATGATCCCTCATGGTCTGAACTCTGTCTCATTACCTATCTGGTTTTGTTATTCCACTATTGACAGTTACTTCCCTTGGTATACTCCCAATTCAAATTTCTAAAAGCAAGTCTTTGATTGGTACCACTCACTTCCTTAGGCATCTTTCTTTCTTCATAAAAGAAAGAAAAAAAACTTTCTTCATACATCGAGTTAATTCATGGGTATACATGAAGTTAATTCATGGGTACCTTAAATCAAGTGCCTGCTCACAATCCAGTAAGCCACAGCTGATGAGGATATTGATGAAGTGGCTTAAGACCAACTCATCTATAGGGACAGTGGGAAGAACAATTTTCTTTAGCAAAGGGTGCAGGCAAAGCAAGAATCATGACCGGCCATTTATTTCAGTATCCTGCTACAGAAATTATATGCATTATCTCATTTAATCCTCCCAACAACCATATGGGGTATTTCTGGAATGAAATGACTCCCTTCCAGAATTCTACAAGTGGGTGGCTTTACCAAACAGAAATTTATTCTCTCACAGCCTAGGAGGCTGGAAGTCCAAATTCAGGGCACCAGCTCCAGGGGAAGGCTTTCTTTCTCTGTTGGCTCTGGGGGAAGGTCCTTGCCATCAATCTTCCCCTGGGTCTAGGAATTTCTCAGCACAGGGTCCCCCAGGCCAAAGGACATGCTTTGCTCTCCAATCTCCTTTCCAGGTGGTAGGAGGTCCCTCTCCTCGCTGCTTGCTTCTCTCTTTTATATCTAGAAAGAGATTGACTCAAGGTACAACCTAATCTTGTAGATTGAGTCCTGCCTCATTAACATAACTGCCTCTAATCCTGCCTCATTAACATCATAGAGGCTGGGATTCACAACACATAGGATTATCAGATCACAAAATGGAGGACAACCACACAATACTGGAGATCATGGCCTAGCCAAAGTGACATATATTTTGGGGGGCACAATTCAATACATAACAGGTAGAAATTATCTCCACTTTGTAGAGAAAATAACTTTAGGTTTACCAAGATTAAGTAATTTGCCCAAAATCATGCAGTTTGTAAGTGGCAGAAATAATACTCCAATAGAGATGATTATGCTTTAAATGTTCTCAAAGCCCATAGTTTAAAAGCTCAAATTTATTTAATGGTAAGAAATCTGTATTCTCTAAAAGAGTGGGAACAAGGTGTTCTTGTGGCAAGGAAAGTTACCTGCTTGTTAACTGCAGACCTGTGATTCAAATTCAGGTTGGCTAAATTCAAACTCTATATACTTAATAGAGGCAGTAGAGAGTGAGAAGGACATCCCAAAATTTGCCTCCTTTTCCACTGGAGGCAATACAAATGGCAACATGCTTTGCTTTAGGGAGGGCAGTTTGGATTACACATTAGAGATAACTCCATAGCTATAAAAATTGGGCCAGATAAAATCACCCAAAAAGTTTGAAAGTCTCCTTTTCTATACATAATCTCCCCCATCTTTTCTCCTCTTCTCACCCAAACAGGCCCTCCTCCCCACCCCACCCCCCAAATGGTAGCAAATTATTTTTCTGGAAGAGTTGTAGTGACTTTCATATATCTCATGTTCTGTCTCTAAAATCATTTAAAAAAAAAATGGCTGCCCAGATTACTAAAAATCTTCCTGCCCAGAAGTCAGGAAGAGGATGTAACTTGCACAAGAGTGATCCCAGCTGCTGGAGAGCAAAACCACGTGAGACTGTGGTTGAAAGGAATTCTCATTCTCCTCCTGTCCATCAACAGTCTCCATGGTTGGCCATGCTTACCCAGTGCCATCCATAATCAGAAATGACAGTCAATTCAGTCTTTATTGATCATTAACAGGGTGCTTGTCACCAAGTATTTGAAAGACAAAGACAAACAACCAGAATTCTGGAAGGGAGTCATTTCGTTCCAGAGAAACCAGTAGGGAAGGGTTATCCTGTTACAGACAGGAGAAGGTGGAAAGGGTGTGCTGAGTAGTCACTCCTTCCTCTGGCTCCCTCAGCATTTGGCTCTTCTGGGTCTCTAACTTAGCTCTTAGTACCTTTTGCCTTAATGCTCAGTTGGTTATGTGATAATCTATCATTCTTACTAGACTGTGCGCTCCTAAGGCAAGTGTCCACCTGCCTAGGACAAAGCAGACGTTCAATAAATGTTTTCTGAATTGAATTATTATTGTCCTTTAGTACACAGATTTTTTTTAAAAAGACTTAGAGAATAGCCTTACCCAGGATTCTTCAAGGAGTCAACGAAACCCAGGTCTACTCCTCCTCTGCTCCCCCTTGCAGGGCTATATGTATATCACATTTCCCAGCTTTGGGAGCCTTGTTGTTGTTAGGTGCCTTCAAGTCAGTTCCAACTTATAGCGACTCTATGTTCAACAGAACGAAATACTGCCCAGTCCTGTGCCATCCTCAAAATCGTTGTTATGCTTGAGCCCATTGTTGCAGCCACTGTATTAATCCATCTCATTGAAGATCTTCCTCTTTCTGGCTAACCCTTTGCTTTACCAAGCATGATGTCTTTCTATAGAGACTGGTCCCTCCTGATAACACGTCCAAAGTATGTGAGACAAAGCCTTGCCATACATGTTTGTAAGGAGAATCCCTTGCCAATACCACAATTCAGGGTGTCAATTCTTCTTCAGTCTTTCTTGTATATGTGGCAATTGAAAACACCATGACTTGGGTCAGGTGCACTATAGTCCTTAAACTGACATCATGGCTTTGGAACACTTAAAAAAAGTCTTTTGCAACAGACTGGAAACAATGCCACTGGTATTCAAATACCAGCAGGGTCACCCATAATGGACAGGTTTCAGCTGAGCTTCCAGACTAAGAAGAAGGACCTAGTGGTCTACTTCTGAAAAAAAAAAAAAAAAAATTAGCCAATGAAAACCTTATTAATAGCAGCGGAACATTGTCTGATACAGTGCTGGAAGGTGAGCCCCTCAGTTTGGAAGGCACTCAAAACATGACTGGGGAAGAGCTGCCTCCTCAAAGTAGAGTCAACCTTAATGACGTGGATGGAGTCAAACTTTTAGGACCTACATTTGCTGATGTGGCATGACTTAAAATGAGAAGAAATAGCTGCAAACATCCAATAATAATAGGTATGTGAAATGTACAAAGTATGAATCTAGGAAAATTGACAATAGCCAAAAATGAAATGGAACACATAAGCATTGATATCCGAGGCATTAGTGAGCTGAAATGGACTGATATTGGCCATTTTGAATTGGACAATCATATTGTTCGCTATGCTGGGAATGACAAATTGAAGAGGAATGGCATTGCATTCCTCTTCAAAAAGAACATTTCAAGATCTATCCTGAAGTACAATGCTGTCAGTGATACAATAATATCCATATGCCTGAAAGGATGACCAGTTAATATGACTATTATTCAAATTTACATACCAACCACTAAGGCCAAAGATGAAGAAATTGAAGATTTTTACCAATTTCTGCAGTCTGAACTTGATCGTACATGCAATAATAAATTGGGAGCCTGGGGCAGCTTTAATTTGTCCCTGAGGGGCTGAATTCCGAGATATCTGCATTTACTATTCTCTTTCCTCAATTTCTTTCTTCCTGACCTCCTCTTACAATCTCTACGAAGATCCTGCCTTCCAGCCTGATCCCATACATGGCCACACTTGAACCAATAAAAACATAAATCCATGTCTCCTTGGTTCCTGCTTCTCCCCTGCCCTGGTGAGAATCTGCCCCCAAACTATATAGAAAACTATTCCTGGTTGAATGACACAGCTGCATGGATCTACATGATTTGAAACCACATAGCCCTCTTACTCCTTCTTATTTATCCAGAAAACAAAGGGGGCACTGTGAGACAAGAGAACGGTTTAATCCTGGTCAGGTGGTTAGACCAAGTGTAGTGCCAAGAGTCACAGTGGCCAGTGCGAAGACAACGTTCCTGGATTTCCTTTCTCTCTTTCTTATATTTAGGTAGGGGAACATCTATAGGAGTGGTGGAAGGCAATGACTTCTGCCCTTGATACTTTCTTCTGTGTTTCTTGCAGATGACCCTGGGCAGGAAGGGAGAAGGACTAAAGCCGGCTGATGTTCCAATATTTGGTTGCCGATTTTAGACCTGCCTTAGCCTTTGCATCATCTTCCACTTAGTTTCCCCATCCTGCTTCACAATCTTTCCACCCCTAAAAAATGCAATGAGGCAGATACCAAGGAGAAGGTGGTCAGGGCTGGGATTAGTCTTAGTGGAGTTTTAGAAGGCATAACGCATCTACACATGCAGGAGAAAGTGTGGCAGTCTACTCCCACAAAGATTTACAGCTTTGGAAACCCTACGGGCCAGTCGCACTCTGTTCTGCAGGGCCGCTATGAATCGAAATTGGCTTGATGGCAGTAGGTACTAGTGGGTATGTACCTAGTGGGGCATTGGTGATGGCTGCGGTAGAATTCTTGCCTTTCATGCAGGAGACACAGGTTCGATTCCTGGCCAATGCACCTCATGTGTAGCCACCACCCTTCTGTCAGTGGATGCTTGGGTATTGCTATGATGCTGAGCAGGTTTTAGTAAAGCTTCCAGACTAAGACTAGAAAGAAAGGTCTAGTGATCTACTTTCAAAAATCAGCCAATAGTCCCATCTGTAACCAATCATGGGATAGTATAGGCCTGGGAAGTTTACTTCTGTTGTGCATGGGATCGCCATGAGTCAAGCCACCTGGACCGCAGCTAACAACAGCAACGTGTATCTAGTATAACAGTGATGGGAGACCTTCTCTAGTCTAAGATCCTCATTTTACGAATAAAAGAGCTGAAGCTCAGGGAGTTCAAATGACCTGTCCGAGGTCACAGAAAGAATCAGTGGCGGTGAAGGAGATAAATCCAGAGTCTCTTATTTCCAGTTCATCCCCTCGTTGCTATGGTGCACTTGGTGGGGGAAGGAAAAGGAGTTAAAAATATATCAGTATCATTGCCATTTCAAGATCTACCATAGAGCTGCAGACACACAGAGGTTAATAACAATTGGTTTGTATAAAGATAATATTCCTTGTGCATCTGGAGTTTTAACAAAGGCTGAGGTTTATTTGCCTTAATTTTTTTTTTTTTTGGCATTTCACTTCTCAGTATCTTAAAGACTAAAAAACAGCAGTATTAATTTTCTTGCATGTTAAGAACTTCAGCTTTCAGACCACGGAACCAATTGACCAGTGTTTTGTTCCTGAGGTTACACAGATTGTTTCCATTTTATAGCTTTTGATACCCTGGGCTCAATAATGATCATAATAAATGTTCCTCATGACTTGTGGGGTTATCTACATATGGTCACAGATGTAGTCTGAGGAGAAGTATTTAGTTACTACAAATTCAAGTTATGACAGTTCAGTTGTGAAATCGAGTCTCAAACCACGAATGTCATCTCCAGTCGTCTAGCAAGGTTGAGTTCGTAGACACATGCGATGAATAAAGCTTTAGGAAGTTGTGTTGATTTTCATACATTGGGAGGAGGGTGTTTTATTCACATGTACTTAGGGTACTTAGCAGAATATTAAAGACAGCCTCCCTTGCAGGCTTTCCAAGTTTTTAGATTGTAAAAAACTTAACCAGAAATTAAATATTGAACAAAATTTAAATGGCTTGATTTCTCTCACCAAATTCTAAAATTTGCTCCTGAGCTGGGAGAGTAGCTCTGAAGCAGCCATTGTCAAACTGTGTACTTCTAAGTCTCAAAGGTTATTTGCCTGGGCCTCTGGGCTGGGAGTAAGGAGGAGGAGGAGGAATGAAGGGAGCTGATGGGGCAGGACTTCCAGGTTCCAACCTGCACTTCAATCAGGGAAGCTATGGATGTCCCTTCCTTTCTACCTTTTTTCCTCCCTTTCTGTCTTCCACCTTCCCTTCCTCCCTCCATTTCTTCCTTCTTCTTTCCTCCCTTCCTTCCTCACTTCATCCGTATTTCCCTTCCTTCCTCCCTCCCTTCCTTTCTCTCCCTTCTTCCCCTTTTTTTATTTTTTAAGTTTCTGAATAAGAGTTAAATGAAGGGTTTTCATTATTAAAATTAGAGTTTAAAAAGAGTCCTGAGACATGGGAAATTATATATTCAGTATTTTTACATCAAGCTTATTGAAGTATAATTTATAAACAATAGATTACATTATTTTAAAAGTATAGTCAGATAAGCTTTGACAAATATAACTAATCGTGTAACTATTACCACAATCAAGATGCAGAACATTTCTGCTACCCCTCCAAAATTTCTTTAGGATTCTTAGCCCTGTCCCCAATCACTGCTCTGCTTTCTCTCACGGTAATTTGGCCTTTGCCAGAGTGTCATAGGAATGGAATCAAACAGTATGCAGTCTTTTTTTTTGGTCTGGCTTCTTTTACCTAGCATGTGTGCATTTGAGATTTATCCATGCTGTTACATGTATTCATAATTTATTCCATTTCATGGCTGCATAGTTTTACATTGTATGGATATACCACAATGTATTAATCTATTTTCTATTTAAATGGTATTTGGACTTGTGATGGTTAAGGTTGTGTGTCAACTTGGCTGGGCACTGATTCTGAGTGTTTGGCAGTTATGTGATGATGTAGTTTGGCAGTTACGGAATGCTGTAGTCATCCTCCATTTTGTGATCTAACAGTCACCCCCCATTTTTCGATCTGATATGAGCAGCCAATCAGTTGAAAAGGGAGTTTCCTTGGGGGTGTGGCCTGCATCCAATATGTTCTAGCAAAGTTTGCTCTCTCTGGATCCTGCATCCATCTCCTCACCATCTGACCTCCAGTTCTCAGGATGTCAGCCAGCAGCTGCCACCTGACCTACAGATTTTGGCATTTGCCACCTCCTGCTGGCAGCCCCATGAGCCAGCAGCCTACCATCTGACCTGCTGATTCTGGGATTCATCAATTCCTGCAGCCAAGTGAGTCAGAAGAAGCCTCCAGCCTAATGCCCAACCCATGGATTTGGGACTTCGCCTCCACATCTGCAACTGCATAAGCCACTTCCTTGAGGTAAATCTCTCTCTGTCACTGTCTCTCTTTCTGTGCTTCACTGGTTTTGCTTCTCTAGAGAACCCAGACTAAGACATATGGTCCTGAGACTGGTTCTAGAGAAACAAAATCGTAAGGATGAGTTTTCTGAATTTGTTCTCGTCTGAATAGTCATAAAGGTGCTGATGACTCTGCATCCAGTAGTAAAGAAGGCACTGCTAACCGATGGCGTGAAGTGGCAGTAGAGTCATGCAGAAAATCAAATATTTGTGAGGAATGGGTCTTTGGGTTATCACGTATTTGATACTTTTCTACAATTTTGTAAAAATGAGAAGTATAAGGAACTTGGTTTGTTGGTCCTATTTCACTAGACAAAGTGGTGAAAGAAAGAATGAGATCAGGGCTTCAGAGTTACAACTCAACTGCTGCATGAAAGACTTGAAAGTTGCCACTTGTAGTAACAGAGCTGATATTGCCGAAAACCAAACCCAGGTTCTTATTGTAAGAGTAGTTGAATTACAATGCCAAATGAATTCCTACTTTGAATGGTCTCTGGAGTTAAAGTGAGGGCATTGACTGGGAAGAAATGGGATACTGAAACTTGGGATGAGGACATATGGGCAGATAATCAGAAAACTGGGGACACTGAATCCCTAAATTCCTTGAATCACTCCTGCCAACAGAACAAGTCCTCTTACTCCCATTTGAACATATTATTCCATCTTTTTCTGCTAAGCCACCCACTCCAGTAAAAGCATTATTTCCTCAACCCCATGCGATGAGATTAACCCAGCTGTGTCTGAAGAGCCTTTGTCTGAGATATTGCCTGGGGCAATGCCTGGAGAGTTGCCTAGGGCATTGCCTGAGGTAGATGTCTTACAGGGACATAGATGAATGTCCCCAGGACCAACCCCACAACACATTTTTGGTTCTAGACCTAAAAGAAGACTTAAGTCCCAGCAAGCCCCAAGAGGTGAAATGAAAATGTGACCATGAGGAGGTATACTATACTTCAAAATAACTGCTTGATTTTTCTTAAAAGATACAAACAGAAACCTGGAGAATATGTGTGAGAATGTCTATTAACGGTGTGGGATGATGGTATAAGGAACATAAAATTGGATCAGTCTGAGTTTATTGATATGGGTCCACTAGGCACAGATTCTTCATTCAATGTTTCAGCTCAAGAGGTTAGGAAAAGATCTAAGAGATATAGTTGGTTGATTCACTGAAGCATGTATTAAGTGGTGGCCTAGACTAAATCAAGTTGAAACACCAGGCATGCCTTGGTATACTGTAGAAGAAGGTATGCAAAGGCTTAGTGAAATTAGCATGTTAGAGTAGATTTATTAGGTTGGACCCACAAACCCACCCAAAGGAGCGCCCAAAGGACATGCTTTCACCACAATATTGAGAAATATATTTGGAAGGGAGCCCCAACATATTTGAAGACTGTTGTGATTGCTATTTTATCTAAGTCAGATATGACAGTGGGAACTACCTTAACTGAATTAAGACACCTAGCTACCTACAATGGAACTGATTAGACCCCAGGGTGGTAGCAGTTCATTAACAAAGATGAAGTAGGTGTGGTTACAGTAACGGACAGCAGAGTCAAAGCAGTAATCATAATAATCTGACTCTCATGGACTTACGGCATTGGCTACTTAGTCATAGTACTCCTAGGAGTGAAATAGATGGGGAATCTACTAAATATTTACTTGATCTGTATAAGCGGAAGAATTCCAGGTCAAGTGAACAGCAGTCTAGCTTGAATCGCCAAAATAGAGAGTCACGGCCCTTCCATCAGTTCAAAGACTTGAACCAGTTTAAACACTCACAACTCCTTGAATGATGAGGAGGCTAGGTCCCCTTGAGGAAGGACCTCACTACACTGCCAAAAATTCAGACTGCTAACCTTTCTCCCAGTGTTTTCCAAAGGGATCTAAAGCCTTTTACGAGTGTGACAGCTCAATGGGGAAAAGAAAACAGACTTTTTGGGGTGCACTGGATGCTGGCTCTGAACTGACACTAATTCCAGGAGCTCCAAAACATCACTGTGGCCCACAAGTCGGAGTGGAGGGCATATGAAGTTCAGGCTGTTAACTGAGTCTTAGCTCATACTCATCTTACGGTAGGTCCAGAGGGCCCCCAAACCCATCCTGTAGTGATTTCCCCAGTTCCGGAATGCATAATTGGTATGGACATACTCAGCAAGTGACAGAACCCCCACATTAGATCCCTGACACATGGGTAAGGACTATTATGGTAGGAAAAGCCAAGTGAAAGCCATTATAACTGCCCCTACCTAGGAAAATAGTAAACCAATACCACATTCACGGAGGGATTTCACAGATTGCTGCCACCATCAAGGACTTGAAGGATGCGGGGGTGGTGATTCCCACCACATCCTTATTTAACTTGCCCATTTGGCCTGTGCAAAAAACAAACAGATCTTGGAGAACGACAGTGAATTATCAGGTGTTGACTCCAATTGCAGCTGCTGTTTCAGATGTAGTTTCATTGCTTGAGCAAATTAATACATCTTCTGGTACCTGGTATGCAGCTATTTGGCCGATCCCTTTTTCTCTATTTTGGTTTCAAAGGATCACCAGAAGCCATTTACCTTCAGCTGACAATGCCAGCGATACAACTTCACTGTCTTACCTCAGAGGTATATCGACTCTCCAGCCTCATGTCATTATTTAGGCTGCAGGAAACTTGATCGTATTTCCCCTCCACAAGACGTCACACTGGTCCATTACATTGATGTCATTTTGCTCATTGGACCTAGTAAGGAAGACGTATCAATGACTCTTCACTTAGTGGCAAAACATTTGCATACTAAACATTTGCATACTAGAGGGTGTGAAATTAACCCAAGAAAAATTCAAGCACCTTTCACCTCAGTGAAATTTCTAGAGGTCCAGAGGTGCAGGCAGGTTATGATTTTCCTTCTAAAGTGAAGGACAAGTTGTTGCATTTGGCCCCTCCTACAGATAAAAAAGGAAACTCTGATGGCATAGTGCTGCGGCTGCTAACCAAAGGGCCAGCAGTTCAAATCCGCCAGGTGCTCCTTGGAAACTCTGTGGGGCAGTTCTACTCTGTCCTATAGGGTCGCTATGAGTCGGAATCAACTCAATGGCACTGGGTTTGACAGATAAAAAGGAAGCACAATGCGTGGGGGCCTCTGGATTTTGGAGGCAACATATCCTTCATTTGGCTGTGCTATTCTGGCCTATTTATCAAGTAACTTAAAAAGCTGCTAGCTTTGAGTGGGGCGCAAAACAAGAGAAGGCAGGGCAACAGGTTCGGGCTGCTGTGCAAGCTGCTCTGCCATTTGGTCCATGTAATCCAGCTGATCCAATGGTGCTTAAAGTGGCAGATAGAACGGCTGTTGGAGTCTTTGGCAGGCCCTTAGTGCAGAATCACAGTGCAGATCCTGAGGATTTTGGAGCAAAGTCTGGCCATCCTCTGCAGATAACTACTTTCCTTTTGAGAAACAGCTTTTGGCTTGTTATTGTGCCTTAGTAGAGACTGAACGCTTAATCATGGGCCATCAAGTCACTGTTCAGCTTGAGCTGCCCATCATGAACTGGGTGTTGTCTGACACACAGAGTCATAAAGTCAGACGTGCACAGCAGCACTCCATCATTAAATGGATGTGACATATATGAGATCGGGCTAGAGCAGGACCTGAGGGCACAATTAAGCTGCATGAGAAAGTGGCCCGAATGTCCGTGGTCTCCATGCCTGTCACATTACCTTCCCTCTCCTAGTCTGCATCTTTGGCCTCATGGAGAGTTCCTTATGATCAGCTGACTGAGGAAAAGAAAACCTGTGCCTGGTTTAAGGGAGAGTCTGTGACATGTAGGTGCCACTTGAAAGTGGTGAGTGGCAGCACAGTAGACCCTTTCTGGGACCTCCCTAAAGGACAGTGGTTTAGGGAAATCCTCCCAATGGGCAGAACTTTGTGTAATGCACCTGGCTGTTCACTTTGCTTGGAAGGAGAAATGGCCAAATGTGTGATTGTATACTGATTTCATGGGCTGTTGCAAATGGTTTGGCTGGATGGTCAGGAATTGAGAATGACCTTAGCTGGAAAACTGAAGATAAGGAGGCATGTGGGTGGACCTCTCTGAATAGGCCAAAGAAGTAAGATATTTGTGTCTCATGTGAATCCTCATCAAAGGGTGACCTCAGTAGAGGATGATTTTAACAATCCGATGTATAGAACGATGCATTCTGTCAAAACCAGTCATCTACTTTCCCCACCCACTCCTGTCATTACCCAAAGTCTCATGAAAAAAGTCACCATGTGGCAGAAATAAAGGTTATGCATGGAATCAGCAACATGCACTTCTACTCGCCAAGACCAACTTGGCTGCAGCCACTGCTAAGTGCCCAATCTGTCAGTAGCAGAGACCAACACTGAGTCCCTGATACGGCACCATTCCTGGAGGTGATCAGCCAGCAACCTGGTGGCAGGTTGATTGCATTAGACTACTTCCATCATGGGAAGGTTAGTGTTTTGTCTTACTGGGATAGACACTTAAAATGCTTCTGCCAAAACTACCATCTGTGCAAAACGCCTTATCCACCATCAATGATATCCCACACAGCATTCCCTCGGATCAAAGGACCCACTCCAAATTAAATGAAATGTGGCAGTGAGCCCATGCTCATGGAATTCACTGGTCATGCCATGTTCCATGTCATCTTGAAGCAGCTGGTTTGATAGAATATCCTTCTAAAGACACACTTATGGCTCTAGCTGGGTGGCAATACTTTGCAGAGTTGGGGCAATATTCTCCAGGGCACTGAACATGCTCTAAACCAGCATCCAATACATGGTGCTGTCTCTCCCATAGACAGGATTCATGGGTCCAGGATCAAGGGGTGGAAATGGGAGTGGTACCACTTACTGTTATCACTAGTGATCCACTCATGAATTTTTTTCTTCCTGTTCCTGTGACTTTGTGCTCTGTGGGTCTAGAGATCTTTTTTCCAAAGGTTAAGAATGCGCCCATCTGGAGACACAACACTGATTCCATTAAACTGGAAATTAATAGCCCCACCAGGCCTTTCTGAGCTCCTCATGCCTCTGGATCAGCAGGCAAAGAGGAAGCTACCATATTGACTGGTGTGATTGATCCTGATTACCAAGAGAAAATCAAATTGATACTAAATAATGGAGGTAAAGAAGAGTATGGAATACAGGAGATCTCTTAGGACTTCTCTTAGTACTACCAAGCCCTGTGATTAAACAAAAAAGTCAGTGGAAAACTACAGTAAGCCAATTACAACATGACTACTAATGGCCCAGACCCTTTAGGAATGAAGGTTTGGTTTACCCCACCAAGCAAAGAACTACTACCAGTTGAGGTGCTTGCTGAGGGTGAAGGGAATAAGGAATAGGTGGTAAAAAAAAGAAAAGAAAAAGGAATAGGTGGTAGAAGAAGGTAATTCTAAATACCAGTTACAACCATGTGACCCATTGCAGAAATGAGGACTGTAATTGGTTATTGGGTTTAGTATTTCTTCCTTGGTTTGTTGTGTGTGTATGTGTACATATGTTTATGCGTATATGTATGTGTGTTCATGTATGTGTTTTATATATATATATAAAACCAAGCCCATTGCTGTCGAGTTGATTACGACCCAAGGAGACTCTATAGGACAGAGTAGGACTGCCCCATAGGGTTTCCAAGAAGCATCTGGGAAATTCGAATGTCCGAACTTTTATTTAGCAGCCAAATGCTTAACCACTGTGCCACTACCAGGGCCTCATATGTATTGGAAGTATCTGCTGCAAAAGACGTCTTTAAAGTGTTAAAAAGCAAAGATGTCAATTTGAGGGCCAAGGTGCACCTGCCCCAAGCCATTGTACTTTCAATTGCCTCATATGCACACGAATGCTGGATAACAAATAAGGAAGAGCGAAGAAGAACAGATGACTTTGAATTATGGTGTTGGTGAAGAATATTGAATATGCGTACCATGTACTGCCAGAAGAAATAACAAATCTGTCTTGGAAGAAGTACAGCCAGAATTCTCTTTGAAAGTGAGAATGGACAGGCTTCGTTTCATGTACTTTGGACATGTTATCAGGAAGGACCAGACCCTGGAGAAGGACATCATGCTTGGTAAAGTAGAGGATCAGCAAAAAAGAGGAAGACCCTCAACAAGGTGGACTGACACAGTGGCTGCAACAGTGGATTTAAACAGAGCAAGGCTTGCGAGGATGGCGCAGGACTGGGCAGTGTTTTGTTCTGATGTGTGTAGGGTCACTACCAACTCACCAGCACCCAATAACAGCAACAATGAGTGTGTAGTGGTATTTCATTGTGGTTTAAATTTGCATTTCCTTCTTGATTAATACCGTGGAGCATTTCTTCGTATGCTTATTTGCTTTTTGGGAAGTATCTATTTTAAATTGGATTATTTCAATTATTACTGACTTATAAGAGTTGTCAGATATATGTATTGAGAATATTTTCCCCATTCTTTTCATTTTAACAGTGTCTTTTGAAGTGTAGAGTTATTATTTTCTTTATTTAATGAAATTCAATGCATCAGTTTTTTATGGTTCATACATTTTGCTTCTAAGAAAACTTTGCCTAACCCAAGCCACAAAGATGTTATGCTTTTTATTTTTTCTTTTAGATGTTTTATAATTTTAGCTTACACATGAAGGTCTGTGATCCAGCTTTTATTTTTGTATATAGTCGACGGCAGTGGGTATAGTATGAGATAAGGGTTGAAGGGTTTTTTTTTTTCTTCTGTATGTATATCCAATTGTTCTAGCTCTTTGTTTTGAAAAAAAAAAACCTTTTCCTATTGAGTTACCTTGGCATCTGTCCATAACCAATTGGCTCTATGCATGTGGGTCTATTTCTGCATTTTCTAATCTATTCTACCAGTCTGTGTGTCTATTCTTACACCAATACCAATCAGTCTTGATTACTATGACTTTATAAACCAAAAAAAAACCAAACCCAGTGCTGTCGAGTTGATTCCGACTCATAGTGACCCTATAGGACAGAGTAGAACTGCCCCATAGGGTTTCCAAGGAACGCCTGGGGGATTCGAACTGCCGACCTTTTGGTTAACAGCAGTAGCACTTAACCACTACGCAACCAAGGTTTCCACTATGACTTTATAGTAAGTCTTAAAATCAGGTAGTCTTTGTATTGAAAATGTTTTGGCTATTTTAGATCTTTTGCACATCGTTATACATTTTGGAATTAACTCAGCAATGTATAAAAAGATGTCTGTTAGATTCTTCATTGGGATTGCTTCAGGCCATCCGGGCCTAAGTGTTTTATGTAGAAATATTTTACATAAAACTTCGATTTCTTTAAAAGATACAGGGCCATTAGGTTATCTGTTTCTTCTTTGGTAGTTAATATCTTTCAAGAATATTGTCTATTTAATAAAAATTGTCCAAGTCATTAACGTAAAGTTCTTTGTAATATTTCCTTATTATCCATTTAGTATTTTTAAATGAGTCTTAGTAAATCTTGACCATAATTTATTTGTTCATTCTTTCATTCATTAAGGATACGCTTCATGCAGAATGATGAACTATGGGGTACCACACTAACCTTTCTCATCCCTAAATCCTCCAAACAATTCTAACTCTTTGCCAGTGGAAAATCTGGCCATAGGTCAGGGAGGGGAAAAAAAACAGGTTACAAGAATCCCTAATCTACCAACCATTGGAGAGACGGTGTTAGGAATCTGGCTTGTGGAAGTGTCAGGGCACTGGTCTGGAGGAACCATGCCCAGAGAGGAGGCAGTGCCTAATCCAAGTTGGCTATGGCAGTCGAAGGCTTTAGTTGCCCAGTGATACCATGGCCAGGCGGGACTCGGTTTCATGAACTTAGCGGAACAATCTATTTAGAGAAGTACCTGGGTAGTGCCGATGGTTAACGTGTTCAGCTGCTAACCAAAAGGGTAGAGGTTTGGGTCCACCCAGAGGTGACTCAGAAGAAAGGCTCAGCAACCTACTTCTGAAAAATTAGCCATTGAAAACCCTACGCAGCACAGTTCTACTATAATACACAAGGGGTCTCTACAAGTTGGAATATACTCTACAGCAACCGATGTATTTAGAAGAGGTCTTTAGACAGAGGCTGGCATGTGGCAAGGTGTTAGATCCCAGTTAAGTGGGTTTAGATGAGGAAAGAGAAACCAAATCCAACACGGAATCACTTAGAGGCTAGACGAGTGCCTGGGTTTGACGTACATACCAGCCTCCAAGGCTCATTTCAGGGGTCGTAGTCTACTTTATTCAGCTCCTTTAATGGCAGGAGTAGAATTACATATCATTCCAAGTGATCCTCTGTTATGTAAAAAAACTTAGCAAATGCGGGAGATGGCTCTAGCTCACACCAGACCCTCATACCTTACCGCTTCTCTTGGACTTTGTTTAAACCATTTGTCTGACCTTTCGTGTTTTTCACCCCCTATGTTGTTGATCATATATGTCTTGTTTCTTTAGAGGAACTGAGAACATGGTTTCTGTCATGTCCTTAGGTGCCATCAAGTTGATTTCGACTCATAGCTACCCTATGCACGAGAGAATGAAACATTGCCCAGTCCTGCGCCATCCACACAATCACTACCATGCTTAAGCCCATTGTTGTAGGCACTGTGTCAATCCATCTCATTGAGGGTCTTCCTTTCCTTCGCTGACCCTCTACTTTACCAAGCATGATGTCCTTTTCCAGGGACTGATCCCTCTTGACAACATGTTTAAAATATGTGAGACGCAGTCTCGCTATCCTTGCTTCTAAGGAGCACTCTGGCTGTACTTCTTCCAAGACTGATTTGTTTGTTTTTTTGGCAGTCCATGGTATCCTCAATATTCTTCACCAATACCACAAGTCAAAGGTGTCAGTTCTTCTTCGGTCTTCCTTATTCATTGTCCAGCTTTCATATTCACAGGAGTTTGTGTCATACAACCATAGAATTTCCAGTTTGGGAGTAACCTTCATAGCCAATAGTATCTTGAAATATATATCACTTTGCATTTTTTTTTTTCCACTCTCCCTGTTCCTACCCACTCAGTCAGGCAGAGGAAGACACATAACCTTGAGGAGAATTATTCTGTTAAAACTGAAATGCAAAAGTAAATTCAGTTATTGTTCAGTTCTTCTGACCTCCAGAATAGATTCCTGAGGTTCAAACAGGCAGATTCTGAAGGGACCACAATACAGAGTTTATGCCACAAGCATTATGTCAAAGGAGGAGATGCTGATGGGACCAGTTCTTGGAGGAGGTGGGGGGGCAGATATAAGAGAATCGGATCTGGGGAACTACATGTAGGGAAAGGAAGACAGTACTGCATGCCATTTGAACACCTTGAAGGGCTAACTCTGGCTGTAGAAAGGTCAAGTTGATGCCTCCCCAACATGCCATCCATGAAGAGGAGCTACTTTTTGGTCCCTGCTAGGTGAAGGCCTTCTATCGGTGGATGCCTGTACATAGCTAGTCCTGAGATACTGTTGAGCCCCATCCAATCTGCTTTATTCTTGCTTCCCTTTCAATGGCCCAGAATACTTACAAATTACCCCTCAAAATTGAGTGTGGCAACCTGGGGGAGAGAATATTTGGAAAGGAAAGGTCACTATTCATTTTCTTCTTCAAATTAAACTGCCTGGTTCTTTCAATGATGCTTGTAAAAACAACATTAGCATTTATTGAATACTTTGTGCCAGGCACAAAATACTTTAAGTGGATTATTTCATTTAATCCTGAAAACAACCTGTGATTTAAGAGACAAAAATATATATGTATGAAAAACTATCTATCTAGATATTTATATATAATTGACTCTAAATACGTTCCTCTTGGCATATTCCTTTTATAGTGGGACACTAATATTTTATATTTTTTGCAGCCCCAGTAAATATCACAGTATCCCAAATGCCATGATACTCAGTACATTGTTGTTGTCATTGATGATGATGAGGATGAAGACACCGAAAGAAGCCGGAGTAGGACAGTCAGAATTCTTCACCAGAATGCTCCTTAGAAGCAAGGATGATGAGACTATGTCTCAAATACTTTGGACATATTATCAGGAGGGATCAGTCCCTGGAGAAGAACATCATGCTTGGTAAAGTAAAGGGTCAGCGAAAAAGAGGAAGATCCTCAACAAGATGGATTGACACTGTGGCTACAACAATGGGCTCAAGCATAGCAAGAATTGTGAGGATGGCACAGGACCAGGCAGTGTTTTGTTTCTGTTGTACACAGGGTCACTATGCGTAGGAACTGACTCGACGGCAACTAACGACAGCTCCAGAATAAATGAGTTTACCCACTGCAGGTGACATTAAGTATTACATACATGAGCCGTTGGGTTCTTTTTCAGGGCTGTATGTGTGCATGTGCCTTTGTTGTCTGTTTTGTTTCCAAAGCATACCCAGGCAGCAATAACAAATGCCATACCTAATGAACAGAGTGAGGCTAGAGCTTCAAACTGAAATAAACACTGTACTTAGCTCTCCCTCTTCCCTTAGGTTTGATTTTAAACAACATTGTGGGGCAGTTGTTATTGGTTTCAGGCAGGAGGGACTTAAGGCAAAATTGTGAAGCAGGCTGAATATTTTTTGGAGGTACTGTTCTTCCCTTTGAAGTCCCTGGGTCCCACTACTCTCTGTCTTTTTACAGCCACACACACACAAAACCAACAAACTTATTGCCATCAAGTCAATGCCCAATCATGACAACCCCATGTGCTACAGAGTAGAACTACTGCATAGGTGCTATAATCTTTACAGAAGCAGATTGCCAGGCCTTTCTTCCTTAGCACCGCTTAGTAGGTTCAAACCACCAACCTTAAGGCTAGTAGTTGACTGCAAACTGTTTGTGTCACTGAGGGACCTCTTTTACAGCCACAGGCCATTATGATAGTGTTCTATTGAGCTTTCCACAATATTATCCCAGGCTCAAGAGAGAATCCTGACATTTCCTGCCCCTGTCCCATCAAAATCTTAGGGACCTGCCACATTACTGGCTATTTAATTTGATAAAGTAAAGAAAGCGGAGGTATCAATGGCTGGAAATGGCCTAAATTAACCTTCTAGGGTAATTTTGTGCATTTTACAGGATGCTCATGGCTTTTTACAGTGAGAAAGGTGAGTTCCTAAAATACGGTGCTAGCTGGGGGTGAGTGCATTTTCCTCAGGGAAGCCTAACACGGGTCAGCTCATACTAGGTGGCTGTCCTCATGCCAGCCAGGTGGAAGGTCTCTAGCAGCAGGTCAGAACCTTCACTTTATTCCAAGGCCACAGATGACATTAGTCAACTAAGCTAGCTTTTGACAAATGTACCTTGCTCATCACAAGAAGGGATGATAGGAGGATGAAAGGGACAAACCCATTACCACTGACGGAAAACAAAATTAAAGCAGAAGCTAGGCTGTAAACAAGTTAGTGGCATGCTTTCCAAATATAAAATTCTTCTTCACTTAGTGTTTGCAAGAATAGAAGGAAAATGATAAATACACCAAATTTTATTTCCAGGAAAGAAGGTCAAAACGAGCAATGCTGAAAATACAAGTATCATTGTGTTTGAATTGCCAGGCTGCTTTTTCTAAAAGCACAATGTGTACAGGTTATGTGTTAAAGCACAATGCAAACATTCTGGCCCCAAGGCCTTCTTCAGGGCGCTGGGAAAGAAACCAAAGAGCTATGTTCAGACAAAAAAGAACTTTATTGTCAAGAAAATGAAGAAGAGCCACAAAGTTAAGATTAAAGTGAAGAGAATTAAGTAACATTCGTTGCACAAATTTAGTTCAAGCCATTTAACCAAAATGGGCAGTGTTTCGTTCTGTTGTGCATAGTAGGGTCGCTATGAGTTGGAACCAAATGGACCACACCTACCAACAACAACAACGTTTAACCAAAACACCGCTGGGAATGTCAAAATATTTATACTTTATATTTTCTTTCACTAATCTACAGGAAAACTCAGAATTTTCAACTGTTTTATCTTAGTTGTTCAGGAGTAACCACCTCGCCTTGGTAGAGAAACAGGTACACATACATTTATTTTTTACCCTGTTGTTGTTAGGTGTCGTCAAGTTGATTCTGACTCATAGCAGCCCTGTGTTTCGACAGAACGAAACACCGCCCAGTCGTGTGCCATCCTCACAATCGTTGTTAGCTTGAGCCCATGGTTGTAGCCACTGTGTCAGTCCATCTCATCCAGGGTCTTCCTCTTTTTCACGGACCCCCCACTTTGCCAAACATGTTGTCCTTCTCCAGAGTCTGGTCCCTCCTGATAACATGTCCAAAGTATGTGAGATGTAGTCTCGCCATCCTTGCTTCTAAGGAGCAATCTGGTTGTACTTCTTCAGAGATAGGTTTGTTCATTCTTTTGGCAGTCCACGGTATATTCAATATTCTTCGCCGACACCACAATTCAAAGGTGTCAATTCTTATTTGGTCTTCCTTTTTCATTGTCCAGCTTTCACATGCGTATGAGGCAATTGAAAACACCATGGCTTTGGTCAGGTGCACCTTAGTTGTCCAGGTGACATCTTTTACCTTAAAGAAGGGAAAACAGGAATATGAATTCAGGCAACCCATGCGTCTGGCCTACTATGTACAGGATTTACGATCCGTCTGTCAATTTGTCATACTGTGGTGGTTTGCATGTTACTATGATGCTGGGAGCTATGCCACCAGTATTTCAGATGACAGCAGGGTCACCCACGGAGCTACCAGATTAAGACAGACTAGGAGGAAAGGCCTGGTGACTTACTTCCAAAAATTAACCAATGAAAACCTAATGGATCACAACACAATATTGTCCAATATAGTGCTGGAAGACAAGCCCTCCAGGTTGGAAAGGACTCAAAATTCACAATGGGCACAACAATGGACTTGAACATTGTTGTAGGGGAAAAAAATCACATAGTTTAGTAAAGCAAAAAGGAAGTTTTGTCTGGCATATATTCAAAAAGACAAAAGTGGGAAGAGGACAAGCATGCTGCAGGAGCTAATGTCTGCCTGAATCCAAGGAAATATTACAGAATAAACAAGAATGGGAAAAATGGGCAAGCATGCTGCCACAGACACCTCTACCCGAGTCCAGGGAATATTACAGAATAGGCAAGAATGGGAAAATGGACAAGTATGTCGCTACAGCCATGTCTGCCTGAGTCCAAGGAAATTACAGAATAGACAAGAATGGAAAAACTGACAAGCATGCTGCCACAGCCATGTCTGCCTGAGTCCAAAGAACATTACAGAGTCATCAGTATATATTAACACTACAAAATGGGCAAAACCATTGAAAGTTTCACCTTTTCACAGTTTGGCTAGAAACTGTGATCCTCCATTTTGAATCATCTTTTTTTAACAATCATTGGTACAGGTTTCAGTAACGACAGTCAGGAGGGTCTTCATTGGTCCAACAAATTTCTGTTCAGTAAATGTTAATAGAAAAAGATAAGAATGGAAAGCCTTTTGTGTTCTGGCTTATGTGGACGGTTCCCTAAAGATATTTTCCAAGATTATCTTAGCTATTGTCTTTATATCTCAGGGCCCAGTTGATGTGTCCTTGTGAGCCCGGCTTCAGCTGGGTCACATTCTCCATGCTCAAGGACGGGGATAATGACTACAATATTATTTCCTAAATCAGCATACCAATGGCTGTGGAGATGATGCAGCACCAGGCAATGTTTCATTCTGTTGTACATTGGGTGCTATGAGTTGGAGCCAACTTGACTGCAACTAGCAAGAACAACAAACATATAGGATGCTTGGCAATATCCTGATGCTCAGAGCCAGGGGTTAACTGGAAATATAAAGAAGACAGTTCTTGCCTTTGAGGAGCCAAAATCTAGTGGGGAAGGGATAGGCATAAACAAGGAGTTGTTTCAAAGAGAGTTGAGTGCCGTGATAAAGATAGGTAGATGTGAACGGGAATACAAAGGGGGAATAGGGAATCTCTGGTGGTATAGTGGTTAAGTACCACAGCTGCTAACCAAAAGGTCAGCAGTTCGAATCCACGAGGCACTCTTTGGAAACTCCATGGGGCAGTTCTACTCTGTCTTATTGGGTCACTGTGAGCTGGAATTGGCTCAACGACAACGAGTTTGGTTTGGTTCGGTGGTAAAATAACTTGGCTCTTCAGTGACCCATCAGGCTTGAAGTGCAATCGCTAGAGAATTATTACATAACAGATCAAGCTCAGTTTATTTAACTTAAATAGGTTTCATTTAGAACACAGAGAAAGAGGTCAATGCAAACTGGCAACACATAACCGGCATCTGCTCACTTGTGTATTAGTTAAGTAGGGAAGAGTTAACTAAGTAAACTAACTTATTTTAGTTATACCACCTATTTTTCTGTGCGTGTGTGTAGTAAGATAGAAATGGATAAAAGTTTCTTTGATTCTATACATTTTCACTGGATACAGAGTGGTTTCTAGGTTTCCTTTTTCAGGACTAATGGTCCCAAATGGGTATTACTGCCATCATGCTTTTATTTAAAGCCATTAAAAAAAAAAAAAAAAAACTAGAACTAATGGGTGGAAGTTACAAAAAAGGTAGGTTTTGTCCCTATATAAGAAAGAACTTTCCATAGACTGTGTTCTCCTCAATGAAGTGGACAGGTTCTCCAGAAAGTGAGTCTCCCTTTGCTAGATATGCCCAAGCATAGAAAGGAAGTCTCCTCTGCTGGGTGGGAGTTTGATCTTGATGGCCTTTCAAGTCCCTTTCAACTCTAAATTCTGTAAACAATTCTCTCTTCTGAGTTTATATCTCTGGCTTAGTCTGAGTTCCACAGAAAACAGCCTGAGGCAAAGCTTATATGCTAAGGCTTTATTGAGAGGTGCATTTTCAGGGCAGCCATTGTGAGAGGTTGAGGGACGTAGTACGAAAAAGAAGGAAAAGTACTTTAAAGGTGGTTCCCTACCCAGTTGGCCACAACTTTGCAAGGAAACAGTTGTGGCTTGATCATGTGGATGTTTTCCAGATGGGCTGTGCAGAAACGCCAGGCCTCCCTGAAGTCAAATGCAGGAGGAAGAAGATTTCTCCCCTGGCTTCTTCCTATTTCTTGTCTTTTATTGGTCAAAGTGTGCCCATGGGATGTTAACCGTCCCAAAAGTCTAGGCTGTGTTGCTTGGCCCTTCTGGATATAAAACCAGTTGTTGTAGAGTTGATTCCTACTCATGGCAACCCCGTGTGTGTCAGAGTAGAACTGTGTTCCGTAGGGTTTTAAGTGGATGATTTCTCGGGAAGGTCAGGCCTTTCTTCCGAGGCACTTCTGGGTGGACTAGAACCTCTGACCTTTCAGTTATCAACCAAGAATGTTAGCCATTTGTGTCACCCGGGGACTATATCCCATACCTTCCAGTGTGATTTTTCCCTACATCCAGAAGTGGTGGGGAACCCAGACTCTGTCTGATCAGGCAAGGCCAGATAAGATGGAGACCTTGCCACATGTAGCCCTATTCCCAAGAGAAACTGAAACAGCTTGAGGTGTTAGTAGATTAAGCTAGGATGACAAGAGTCAGGGCTCTTCATTGAGCAAGTGGCAAGCCCTGGGGGCCAACAGAGCCAAGCAAATCTGAGGAGGCATGTAAACTGGTCCAGGAGCTTGTCCTGTCTGTCTCAGTGCCTGTGTCCAACCCACACATCCTCCTGAGTTTGAGCTTTTTATTCTATTTCTAAGCATAACCGGTATGTTGCAAAGGAGGAAAAACATATGAGAACGACAAATAGTGAATTACCGAAACAACAAAGAAAGAAATATTTTATAGAAAGATGGTTATAATACAGAAACAGAAAAAGCTTTAAAACACAGATCAGTTTTGGAAATACAGCTCTGTTTTCTTCATTCTTTCTCATTCCCCCGAGAATATAATATAGAAGTGACTCTAAGGGAGATGGGTTTCATGTTCAGGGGTGCCTGGGACCTTTAGCCCCTTGAGTTGGAGTGAAGTATCACAAGACCTCCTTGGGGAAGGCTGACTGTGATTCCAGGATTGTGGCATGTGATCCCCATGCCCAAGGGTGGCAGAGGCCTCTGAGGGCCCTTCCAGGGACTGTTGGGGCTGCTGTTTACAGAGTGATGGGCAGCCAGGAAGGTTGGCTGACCTGTTAAGATCTTACTTTATCTCACTTTTAAAAGTTTCTGGGCCTCCTGTGCATCACAGTTCAGAGATGCTTTCTGATAGTTACTGAATTCACTCCCACAGCTTGAACAGAAAGCTGGCTATGAGGAAGGAATAAAAATAACTCTGAGTGTTTAATATGGAGAAAGAAACCACAAGGCAAGAGGCTTGCATTGTAAGTACCTGACCTACCATCTTACCTCCCGTTCACCCCTCAACCCAATGTCGTTTAGCTCTATCTTCACCAGAGAGTGAAACAGTTCTTTCTAAAGTCATCTGGAGATGACACAACTTTGCTCGCTGAAAGTGAAGAGGACTTCAAGCACTTATGGATGAAGACCAAAGACTATACAGCCTTCAGTATGGGTTACACCTCAACATAAAGAAAGCAAAAATCCTCACAATTGGACCAATAAGCAACATCATGATAAACAGAGAAAAGACTGAAGCTATCAAGGATTTCATTTTACTTGGATTCACTGTCAACAGGCATGGAAGCAGCAGTCAAGAAATCAAACAACTCATTGCATTGGGAAAATCTGCTGCAAAAGACCTCTTTCAAGTGTTAAAAAGCAAAGATGTCACTTTAAAGACTAAGGTGCATGTGACCTAAGCCATGGCATTTTCAAATGCCTCCTATGCATGCAAAAGCTGGGCAGTATATAAGAAGGACGGAAGAGGAATTGACACCTTTGAATTACGGTGTTGACAAAGAATATTGAATATGCCGTCGACTGCCAAAAAACGAACAAATCTGTCTTGGAAGAAGTACAGCCAGAATGCTCCTTAGAAGCGAGGATGACAAGACTCTGTCTCACATACTTTGAACATGTTATCAGGAGGGACTAGTCCCTGGAGAAGAACATTATGCTTGGGGGTCAGCGAAAAAGAGGAAGACCCTTGACGAGATGGATTGACTCAGTGGCTGCAACAACAGGCTTAAGCATAACAATGATTGTGAGGATGGCACAGGACCAAGCAGTGTTTCATTCTGTTGTACACAGGGTCACTGTGAGTCAGAACCGATTCAATGGCATGAAAGTCATCTAGAACCTCTGAATTGCCTAATCTATTGGCTATTCTTAGTACTTGTTTGATTCGACTCTGACCCTTCTATTTCCCTCTCTGACTACTCTCTTCTCCTTTAAAGTCTCTTTTCTCCTGCTTGGACGTTACCTCTCTCTAGATTCTCCTCTTTCCCCTTGGAGCCCTCTTTTCACCATCTCTTCAGCTGGTTTCTCTCTTCCAACAGCTTTTTGAATGTTAGTTCTCCCAAGATTATCTATGGCCCACTTTCTCTCATTCATAGTTATAACTTCAATTGCCTATTAAATGCTGGTGACTCCCAAATCTATATTTCTAGCCCAGCCCTCAGTCCTGAGTTCTGGACTCTTATTTAAAACTATTTACTGGACACTGCCTCCTGGATGACCCATTAGGCCCCTTTTAAGATGTATCAAGCTCAACTCTGTCTGCATCTTGACTCCCAGATTTGTTTCTTCTCTTTTATTATCTAGTCCGTAAATGATATCATCATCCATCCAGTTGCCCTTAAAACCTGAGGGTCATCCTAAATCTCTGCATATTATTTGACCTAATAGATGATGAAATCACCTCCCCTTGTCCTTGTCCCCATAACATTAAGGGTCTACGTATGCTCATACCCCCATTCTTTTGACATTTCTGTTCCCTGTACATGGAACTCTTTTCCTTCCTGCTCACCCAAAAAAACTTCAGTTCAAATGTCACACTTGTGAGGCCATCATTGAAATTCCAAAGCAAAATTCATTACCCTTATGTCTGGGTTGCCATTGCAATTTATGTATAGCTCTATTATAACAATTGTTGAAATGCAGATATTTGCTGAAGTACATGTTTCCTCACTAGATCCTCTAAGGACAACGACTCTATGTTTCACTCTCTTTGAACCCACAGGATCTACCACTCTGTAAGGACTCCATAAATGGTGTTTAAATTGAATTGTGTACCTGTGCCTATTATTCAAAAGGCAACTGATACATCTCTGAGACATATAATGACTCTCAGGGGCTTCAACTGTGACACAGCTGCTGATTTGATGGCAGGTTAGCTTATTGTTAGGAAATCTTTTGATTCCATGATATTTTTTGTACTTCCTCACCCTTTTATCTTCACCCCATCCCCTTTGTTGTCTTCACTTGACAAATATTCAAAATAGACAAGGTTCAGATCCTAAGAAAAAGAATTGAGCGCTCCATAGGATATTGATTATATAAACTCAAAAGTGTCTTTTCTGGAAGCCCTCTCTATTAGAGGTGACATTGATACTAAAGGGGAAGAGTGTTGGAACCTCCCTTTTATTCTATGAGTCTGGCATGGTCAGAGCATCCAAACAATTGCTCTTTCCTTTATGGTCATTTTCTTTGATTTAGTCCCATTTTCCAGCTTATTCAGGTATAATTTACATACAATAAAATTCATCCTTTCTAAATGTGCAATTTGTACACAGTCATGTAACAAATATCTCATGCCATGATCACTGTCCCTAAGCAACCACTGACCTACCTTTTCTTGTATTTCATATAAATTAAATCATACAATGTAGTCTTTTGTGAAGGAGCCCTAGTGGTGCAGTGGTGAAGTGCTCGGCTGCTAGCCAAAAGATCAGCGATTGGAACCCACTAGCCACTCTGCAGGAGAAAGATGTGGCAGCCTACTTCCTTAAAGATTACCGCCTTGGGAACCCTATGGAGCAGTTTTACTCTGTGCTTAGGGTTGTTATCATTTGGAATTAACTTGACGGCAGTGGGTCTGTTTTTTTTGGCTTAGTCTTTTGTGTTTGACTTCTTTCACTTGGCACAATGTTTTCTAGATTCATCCATGTTGTTGTGTGTATAATATTTTGTTTCTTTTTCATATGAATAATCCACAATTGGTCTATACATTTTCCATTTGATGGAAATTTGAGTTATTATCACCATTTTTTGGCCATTATGAATAATTATGAATGCTATGAACTTTCATGTGCAGATCTTTGTGTGAAAACATCTTTTCATTTCTCTTCTGTAAATATCTAGGAACAACATTGATCTGTTGTATGATTAATGTATATTTAACTTTATAATATATTGCCAAACTGTTTTCCAAGGTGATTGTACCATTTTACATTCCCAAAATCATTAAATGAGAGTTTCAGTTGCTCCACATTCTCATCAACACTTGATATGGTCAGTCTCTCTAATTTTAGTCATTCGAGTAAGCTTGTTGTGGTAATTCTCTTTGTTTTTAATTTGCATTTCTCTGATGACTGACAGTATTAATTGTTGTTTCGTGTGCTTAATGGAACTTCATATATCTTCTTTTGTGAGGTGTCTGTTCAACTTTTTTCTCCAATTTTTGTGAGGTAGGGCGGGTTATTTGTCTTCTTATTACTGAGTGTTTTTAAAAATATATTTTGGATTAAAAAAACTTTTGTTAAATATGTACTTTGCAAAAGTTCTTAATTTTGATGAAGTTTATTTATTTATTTTTGTTTTTGCTTGTGCTTTTTATGCCTATTTAAGAAAAATTTACCTAATCCAGTTTCTCAAAAATTTTCTCCTAGAAAATTTATAATAGTTTTAGCAAAGCAAGAGCCCTCTTTTTTTATAATCATTTTCATTTACCAAGTCCCAATTTTTAAGTGGAATCTTTTTCAGAGATGCCTATTATATAGTCAAAAGTCCTCTGATATAGACATAGAGGAAATAATTTTCCACTTATCAAGTTTATAAACAGTATGCATGTTAAGATCAAATTTTTGAAAAGAGAATCTAGAAATACGTATACCAAAATGGAAAAATGTTTGTCTCTAAGTGAGAAAACTATGAATGATTTTTATTTTCTTACTTTTGCTGATAGTTTTCAAATGAGTGTGTATATAATCTGTATATTCTAAAATACTACTAATATGCATAAATCTTCCATGCTCTGGATGATGAGGAAACAGGGCAGAGGAGAGCAATTTTGTAGAAATAAGTTCATTTCTCATATCTTACCTGGCTGACCAATTAAAAAAAAAAAAAACTGTTTATGGAGCTGGAGCTTTCATCTCAATATACTCATATATATTTGACATATCCAGATTAACTATTTAGAATTTTCATTTGTTTTTATTTTCAAATATCTACAAAACCTTTTTATTTGGCTTAAGCTCTAAATTTTTATACAAGTCATTACATCACCTAGCAGTAAGAGAAGAAGATTCTGATACTCTTGATCCCCTCTTCAAACTACTCTTTCTACTTGGTCGATCTTGACCCTCCTTGGAAGTAGCAAAGGCCGGTGAAAATAAGCTACTGTAACTGCAATAAACTCATGCCATTTCACAAAAGCCACCATACGATGGGAGTAAGCTCCATTATCTTCCATGTGTTTTCTTTCCTGAAGTTGTAGACCCCCGTAGGTGAGTTGAGGCAATGTGATTTCTTAAACACTTGGTTTATCTACTCTGTGACCGGCAGGAAGAACAACAGGCCTGTAGTACCAAGGAAATTCTTATTTAGCAGCTCTAAACAATTCCTTTTATTTATAACTCAGGACTTCTCAACCTTACATAATCTCATCCTTAGCCTACTGTATATATTCCAGCCTCCACCAAATCTTCCTCCAATGTCTACCTGGTTAAAACACATGCTCCTCTGGCCCTACATATCATTTTGTTCATTTACATGTGGCTTTTTGCTTTAAAATATTATTAACATGAGTAACAGGACCTAAGCCTGGCAACTAGGTGTGGCATCTGCATAGCTTTGTCTCAAAAGGGCATCCCATTCCACTGCTTGAAACTCAACTCTTATTTTTTAGGCTCACAGGCAGGTAACTACTCTGCAGCATCTGCCTCTTTATCTCGTCTGCATCTCCCAATGTCTTCACTGAATTAAACACTTTCTATTTCTGCTGACTAAATCTAGTGCATTCTTCTCCAATTCAACAGTTTTCCATCCAGATCAATGCTAAACAGTAGTTTCAAGAGGGAGGCAGAGAAAAGTCATTAATAATTTCAGTCAATATCTTGCCACTCTGCAACAGCTAGCCAGGGCCCTGCAAGACTCCTTCCACTGTTAGTAGCTAAAAGAGTGAAGGACACACAGACCCTTTCAGGAAAAAATAAGGCTTGGTCCATCCAGCTCTTAGAAGCAGTTTTTTGGGGCGCATCTTCAGCATAACCCAGCCTCTAAAAAAAAAAAAAACTCTAGTTCTTTTCAAATGAGTACTTCTCTTGCTGAGAATGTTCCGTTTTCAAATCATTTATTCAGGGGCAACGAATATCAGTTATTATGAAGCCAACCTCTAATTACCCGAAATGCACATTAAAGTTTATAGCAACTATTCATCAAATCAAATAAATCACCTTTTCTTCCTGTTCTGCTCTACTTCTTCAAGCATTTGTAAGCAGAGCTCGTTAAGACTTCTTCAAGTGTTTATCGTCTGCCTTTATCTTGAGTTTGGAGCTAATGCTTTGGCTTTATGGATTGAAGCCAGTTTTTAACAGCACATCCTTCCTTGAGTGAACTCCACTAGCCAGGTTGTCTCTGTCCTCGTGGACAAAGGCAGCAGTCACCGTATGAGCACCCTGACCTCTGTGTTGACAATTGCAACACTCCACATCATCTTATCCCAACACTCCTGAGCACCCCCTCCAACTCTACTTCTGTTTTACCCGGAGAACTTATGCCCTTTAAACACAGTGTATAATTTACTTCTTTATCATATCTACTGTTACCGTCTTCCCTAAAACATAAGCTCCACTAGGGCAGGGATCTTTGTCTTGTCCATTGGCATTTGCTATATGCCTAGAGCAATGCCTCGCATGTAACAGACTCTCTATAAATACTTGCTGAATGAAAAAAATCGATGATTCAAAGGCTGTCAGAAAGTATCCTCTGCCCTCAACACTATCCCTACTAACCAGCTGTTGAGTGCCTAAAATTCTACCAATAGAGATTTCTGCTTTGGGGTTTGTTTACCTGTGGTTTTCTTTATGTTATGGTGTATGCATATACTTCTGTGAGGAATAACATTCTTCTACACATTCAGTGAGAGTCCCTGGGTGGTGTGAACCTGTGGGACAAAGAATTAGGTTTGGCCTTTTCTCTCTGGTTTCTGAAAATAGCCCGAGCAATTAAAGTACCTTTGGCTTTTTCTAAAAGAGCCAGACAATGCTTAAATGTGCAAATGAATTTGCAGTTCCCAAATCAACACCTAGGCAACAGGCATCAGAAAGGGATGGGGCGTGATGAGGCCTCCAAACAAGCCACTGCCCTCCACCCTTTGAAGTTTGCCAGCCCTTTAAAAAGATAACTTTCTGGGTTGGCGTCAACACGCCTGACCAGCCCCTGCTTGGGTGGTGTTTTAGATTGAATTATGTCCCCCCAAAAATGTGTGTATCAGCTTGGTTAGGCCATGATTCCCAGTATTGTGTGGTTGTCCTCCATTTTGTGATTGTAATTTTATGCTGAGAGAATTAAGGTGGGATTGTAACAACATTCTTACTCCGGTCACCTCCCTGATTCAATGTAAAGAGCGTTTCCTTCGGGTATGGCCTGTACCACCTTTTCTCTCTCAAGAGATAAAGGAAAGGGAAGCGAGCAGAAAGTTGGGGACCTTATACCTACCGCCAGGAAAGATGCACCAGGAGCAGAGTGCATTCCTTAGACACGGGGTCCCTGCGCAGAGAATTCCTGCTCTGAGAGAAGATTGATGAAAAGGCCAAAGAGAGAGAAAATCTTCCCCTCGAGCTGATACCCTGAATTTGGACTTTTAGCCTACTTTACTGTGAGAGAATAAACTTCTTTGTTAAAGCCATCCATTTGTGGTATTTCTGTTATAGCAGTACTAGGTGACTAAGACAGGTGGTGAAGTGGGTATGTAGTGAGTCAGTAGGCTTTGAGGTGTAAAATGGCTAGGGGAGAGATCTCAGGGTCCCCTGTCTATGATGCCTGGTGGAGGCACACTTGGAAGAGCTCTCTATCTCCACCAGGACAGCTTCCAGAAGCCAAGGGAGGCCCTCTTGTTGTGTAACTGTCCCTTTGAGTCCCTCATCTACAGTGTATAATGGGGCACACATAGAAGTTTTCCACCTTCGTGAGGACAGCTTTTGAGTCAGGGAAACAGCTTGCCTGTTATATGCTGTCTACTTATTTGTGTAAGTAATAAAATCTACTTTCCATGTGCTAACACTCTGGGTGCATCTAGTGTGTTCAGGCTCTGGTTGGGAGGATATTCATGGAGTAATTACATTTCCTGATTGGTCCCCTTTTTCTAATGGTTTTCTGGCTATTTAGAAATCTGGTTGTAGTTGTGGTGGTTGTTATTACTGTTTTGTTTGGTTGCATCTATGCATGACAATTGACAGGAGATCCTAGGAGTCTTCCCTGATATAGTGTGGTGACCAGGGTTAGGCCTGGAGTTCATCATACATATCTTTAAAGACACTAGTTTTTTTTTTTAACCTGGGCTGTGCCATAGTGTCACCTGTGGAGATATAACAAATGCTAATGCCTGGGTAATAGCCCAGAGTTTAAAAAAAAAACCATTGCCATCAAGGTGATTCTGACTCATGGCGACCTTGTAGGACAGAGCAGAACTGCCCCATAGGCTTTCCGAGGAGCGTCTGGTGGATTCGAGCTGCCAACCTTCTGGTTAGCAACTGTAGCTTTTGACCACTGCACCACCAGGGTTTCCCATTTCAAAATCTCTCCTATATCCTCATTCTCATGATATTCTTCTTATACTTCTAGGGCTCAAAATAAACTTTTTTTTTTTTTTTAAACCACTAAGTTTAGTGTTCTTCCTCTCAAGAAGTTACTGCTTGTTTTCCCAAGCCCCAAATATCAAAGGGCTTATCAGGTGAAAATCCTGCATTTAAGTAAGGTTTATCCCTCTTGATATATCACCCTTCTTCATTATTGGAATCTTTCAAATTCTTGGTATTAAGAAAAAAAAAAAAAAAAAAAACAGTTGTTGAGTTGACTCCAACTCGTGGTGGCCTTCTGCGTGTCAGAGTAGAACTGTGCTCCATAGCGTTTTCAATGGCTGACTTTTTGGCCTTTCTTCTGAGGTGACTCTGGGCGGACTCAAACCTCCAACCTTTCAGTTAGCAACTGAGCACATTAACCATTTGTACTACCCAGGGACACCCTCCACACTAAAGCCAATTAATACTTTGAATCCCCATCAGATCATGCTGCTCTGCTGCTTTACACACTCAATCAGTCCCCGTCCATAGCTTCTGGATAGCTTGGCACACAAGGTTCTTTGACTGTACTCTAATGGATCTTCTCAGCCTCTCTCCTGCCATTGTCTTTGTCACATCTTCACTAAAGAAATAGAGAACTGCTGTCTCAAGGATGTTGCACACTCCCCCCCCCCACACACACCTGTCTAAAATGCATCCTCCAAGCTCACTCTTGTCCCTTCTCAATACTTAGTTCGGATGTCCTGCCCTGGAGGAAGGTCCCCTGGGGTGGTGAGTCAGTGAGGGACCCCTTACATATGTTCTCCTCCAACAACTTGTGTTTCTCTCTGCCGTAGCTGGTATCATACAGCCCTGAGGTGTCATCCTCATGTGAGACCCTCCCCCAGGCTTCTATGAACAGAGACCGTTCTGCTTCATCTTTGGATTCCCAGGACCTAGCAGAGTGGCCGGCACCCATTTCACATTTGATGAGTGAGTTATTGAAGAAAACGGGGCCCCCAGCACTGGACACAATGCAGAGTGTAGTGGGACACACCTGAAGAGGAAGCAGGTGAAGGAGAGACGAGATTAACCATGGGAAGCTCCAGAGGGCAGGTACATACATACAAACAGGCAGGAGTTACAAAAAGATAGATTTGGGTTTGGTTTAGTACCCATCCTTATTTTGGATTAAAAAAAAAAAAAATTGTCAAAAACTAACATTAGTTTAGCGTTTGCTCTGAGTCAGGTACTGTGCAAAGTTCTCGGCATACATAAAAAAAAAAAACCACCCTGTAAATTAGAACCCCTGCATACTTCCTTTCCCCTTGCTCATCAATACATAATGCCCAGAAAGTTATCTGATACTTAGAGAAAAGGATTCATTACACTACACAAAGTGACTTACAGTGACAATAATAGGCATTGGTTGTCATCCTTTTTCTCTTGGGTGTTAGCAAATCCTGGAAAACACGTCTGTAGAAGAGTCACCAAGCTTTTTAAACAGAACTAGAGTCATGTGTCGCTTAACGCCCAAGATGTCGTTGTTGTTGTTAGGTGCCATCCAGTCCCTTCCAACTCATAGTGACACTGTGTACAACAGAACAAAACATTGCCTGGTCCTGCGCCATCCTCACAATTGTTGCTATGCTTGAGCCCATTGTTGCAGCCACTGTGTCAATCCATCTCATCCTGGGTCTTCTTTTTCACTGACCCCCCACTTTACCAAGCATATTGTTCTTCTCCAGAGACTGGTCCCTCCTGACGACATGTCCAAAGTATGTGAGACATAGTCTCACTATCCCTGCTTCTAAGGAGCATCCTGGCTGTACTTTTTCTAAGACAGATTTGTTCATTCTTTTGGCAGGCCATGGTATATTCAACACTCTTCGTCAACACCGTAATTCAAAGGCATCAATTCTTCTTTGGTCTTCCTTATTCATTGTCCTGCTTTCACATGCGTAAGAGACAACTGAAAACACTATGGCTTGGGTCAGGTGCACCTTAGTCTTCAAGGTAACATTTTTGCATTTGAACACTTTAAAGGGGTCTTTTGCAAACAGATTTGCCCAATGCAAAACTTTGTTTGATTTCTTGACTGCTGCTTCCATGGCTGTTGATTGTGGATCCAAGTAAAATGAAATCCTTGACAACTTCAATCTTTCCTCAGTTTATCATGATGTTGTTTATTGGTCCAATTTTGAGGATTTTTGCTTTCTTTATGTTGAGGTGTAATCCATATTGAAGGTTGTAGTCTTTGATTTTCATCAGGAAGTACTTCGAGTCCTCTTCACTTTTGGCAAGCAAGGTTGTGTCATCTGCATATCACAGGTTGTTAATGAGTCTTCCTCCAATTCTGATGCCCGCTCTTCCTCATACAGTTCAGATTCTCAGGTTATTTGTTCAGCACAAAGAATGAATAAGTATGGTAAAAAGATAGAACCCTGATGCATGCCTTTCCTAACTTTAAACCACGCAGTATCCTCTTGTTCTGTTTGAACAACTGCCTCTTGGTCTATGTCTTAGTTATCTAGAGCTGCTGTGACAGAAATACCACAAGTGTATGCCTTCAACAAAAAGAAGTTTATTCTCTCACAGTCTAGCTAGAAGCCCTAATTCAAGGAGTCAGCTCGAGGGGAAGCCTTTCTCTCTCTGTTGGCTCTGGAGGAAGATCCTTGTCATCAATTTTCCCCTGGGCCAGGAGATTCTCAGATCAGGGACCCTAGGTCCAAAGGACACACTCTTCTCCTGGCACTACTTTCTTGATGGCATGAGGTCCCCATGTCTCTCTGCTCACTTCTCTCTTTCATATCTCAAAAGAGATTGGCTTATACACAACCTAATCTGGTATATTGGGTCCTGCCTCGTTAACACAACTGTCACTAATCCCATTTCATTACCATCATAGAGATAGAATTTTCAACACATAGGAAAATGACATCAGATGACAAAATGGTGGACAATCAACAACACTGGGAATCATGGCCTAGCCAAGTTGACAGATATTTTTTGGAGACACAATTCAATCCATGACAGTCTACGGACATGTTCCTCATGAGCATAATTAAGTGTTCTGGAGTTTCCCTTCTTTGCAATGCTATCCACTAGGGAGGAGCCAGCCATGTAGGGTGATCAAAGAAGCACCAGGACCAGGAAAGGTAACCAAGCCAAAAACCCACTGCCGTCAAGTTGATTCTGACTCATAGTGACCCTATAGGATAGAGTAGAACTTCCCCTTAAAGTTTCCAAGGAGCACCTGGCAGATTCAAACTGCTGACCTTTTGGTTAACAGCTGTAGCACTTAACCACTACACCACCAGAGTTTCCAAAAGGTAACTGGTAGTGTCTAATTTGTAAACCTGAAGGTTTACGGTATTATGATGCATGCTGCAAAATGCAGATAAGATGCAGAAAAGCCTTGAACTCAGCATGAAGGGATCAAGAAAAAGAGAAGTGTCTTCATATCACTGCTACCACAAAAAAAGATGGCACAAGAAACCACACCAGGGAGGTGTATGAAAGCTGCTTTGAAATGTGGTGACAATCAGGTGAAATTGTGCACTATAGATTAGTAAGTAAACACAAGTAAGCCCATGCATACCTTGTTTATTGGATAATCTGTCCCTGGGCATGTATGTGTGTGTTCACTAGGATACAAATTTCAAATATACCATCTAGATAATGTCAACAAATAGAATGTGGGTTAAAAGAATTTGTGATATAAATAAAAAAATACATTTTATTCCTCAGATCACATCAACACTAAATGTTTTTACAAAATCTCAATGGTGGGCACAGGAATTTGCTACTAGCTTGGTTTTTTGGATGCCAGTTAATTCAGATTTAACCCACTTATATAGTGGTAAAGAGCATAATATTATTTTACTAATGTGACATGTACATAGCACTGTATATTTTGAAAGTCCATGACTATTATCATTGGACATTTATAGTCCTTTGCAAAGACCTCAGAAAACAAAGCTGTGTTTTCCCTAGGGGTTCAGTGAGGTAGTTAGTGCTCACTGCCAAGGCCAGCTCATCCTGTTGGAAGCAGGGCACACATGAAGGTTAACGTCAATGGATCCGGGTCAAATGGGAGGCCCATTCCTTTCAGGCATTTAGAAACACCCAATCCTTTGTCTACACTGAAAGAATAATGCAAAAATCTTTATTATCTCTGATGTGAAATGAGCAAAATACCTACCTCCATGACACTATTTGAAAATGTTCTTCTTGTTTCTGAAATATAGCAGAAGCCATTCTTCATAGGGCAGAGGTGATTTTCACCACGTTTAGCTAAAGCAAGTGCTGAAAGCTTTAATGGTTTCAAGTTACACCAGGTGAGTGGACACCCTTTGAAATGATCTACCTGTCTATTTTGCTGACATCTGTCTGTAGATCTCTTTATGGGGCTAAAATGTATCTCATTTTCAGATAAGAAAAGCAATGGATGCAGAAGAAGATTAAGTTACTTTTCTAAAATAACACAGTATGTAAGTATGAAGTCAGACTCTGGTGAAATAGGACCCTGGAGGAGACAAATCTGTTTTTCCAGAGCAATCTTGGCCCCAGAGTTGCCTAGGAGCTGCCCAGGAGCACTGGGGACTGCATTCCTTCTGTTGCCTCCCAACCTCCATGTATCCCTCCTCTTACCCTCTTCTCCCAGGCCCATGCACTTATCTGCTTCCATCTTCTGCCTTTAAATTTGGCCAGCCCTGTCTTACATCACACAGCAATACCTGAGACTTAGTGTGGTAAGGTGAGCCAGAGGGGTCATTTGGCCCAGTCCTTACATTCACTGGGAGCTCTAGAGTTAGACTTTGGCCATTATTTTTTAATAAAACCTATATTATTTTTGTTGAAAATATTAGATTGTTAAATATAAACATTTAAAATGCACCATTTTCATTACACTATTTTGACATTTGGAAACCCTGGTGGCATAGTGGTTAAGTGCTATGGCTGCTAACCAAAAGGTCAGCAGTTCGAATCTGCCAGGTGCCCCTTGGAAACTCTATGGGGCAGTTCTACTCAGTCCTATAGGGTCATTATGAGTTGGAATCGACTTGATGGCAGTAGGTTTTATTTTGACATCTGTTATTTTTTTGAAATTTGCTGGGAGCCTCAAAAAGTGGAAGTAGTCCAGGTCTCTTTGAACATCTGAGAGGCTCTGAAGGGTCCAGTATAACCAGTCTCAGGCCCAGCTGTATTCATGGAAACTGGTCCCACCCTTGTTTTTCAGCTGCCCTTGTTCTTTGCTCCCCACTGTGCTCTTGTATCTTCCTGGTTCTAGTCTTCACAGGATCTCCTACTTCCAGGGCCACCCTTTTCTTGCAGATGGAACAACAGGCCAGGCTTTCTGCTTTGGACATTCATTGCCCCTTAAGGCATAGATTAAACTTATCCTGGAGATTTTTATGCTTCTCTCACCCACGCAGTCCTGGTCCCCTAGAAGCTCTGCAAGATTTTTTCAGCCCTCTCCTCCACCCACCTCAGACATAGCTGGACATCATACTCAAACTTGGTAACTAAGCATGCCCGTTGCTATGGCAACACAGATGCTCTGGTAGTTACACAGCAACCATTTCACCTGGGAAACAGAGCACTCACGGAAGGAAATGCCAACCTTCATGTGGAGGGTTAATTGGCCGGGTTGTGTTGGCTTCAGCTCACCTCAGTTCCAAGGCTATCCCTGCCACAATATCCATGAGCCTTACTTGGACATTTTTGCTCCTGTACATGGGATATTTGAGAGAATCAAATATTATTTCCAGGTTTTGTGGTCTAGTTTTTTATTTATTTTATTTTTGTCATTGTTGATAATATACACGGCAGAACATACACCAGTTCAACAATTTATACATGTACAGTTCAGTGACATTGAGTACCTTGTTCCAGCTGTGCAATCATTCTCACCCTCCTTTTCCAAACTGTTCCTTACCATTAACCCAAATTCACTGCCCCTAAGGTTTCTGTCTAACCTTTTAAGTTGCTATTGTCAATTTGATTCCGTATAGATAGTTCTTTAAAACAGCACAATGGGCAAGGCAAACATTCTTTACTAATTAAACCAAATTATTGTTTTGTTTAAGGGACACTACAGGGAATATTTTTGATTTAAGGTTTAAGGATTATCTCCAGGCAATAGTTTCAGCTTTTTCAGCCTCAATGAATCCAGAAAGTCCAAATTATTGAGAACCTGAAATTCTGTTTTGCATTCTCCTCCTTTTGATCAGAATTCATCTATAGAATCTTTGATCAAAACATTCAGTAATAGTAGCCAGGTACCATCCAGTTCTCCAGGTCTCATGGTAAAGGAGGCAGTTGTTCATGGAGGCAAATAGCCACATATTCCATTCCCTTCTCCTGTTCCTGACTCTGCTCCTTCCTCTGTTGCTCCAGGCAAATAGAGACAAATTATTGTACCTCGTATGGTCCCTTGTAATGTTGTGTAGTTTGGAACCAACGTGAAATCTTAGACCTTGAAATTTGGGCGAATAGCTAAAAAGTTGCTACGTTCCATTAGTTACCTATTGCACTTTCTTACCTCAAAAACTAGAGGCTTAGAACAATAAATATTTATTATCTTGCAGTTCCTGTGGGCCAGGAATTCAGGAGCATCTTAACTGAGTGGATCTGTCTTGGGGTCTCTCATGAGGTTACAGTCAAGACATCAGCTGTGGCTACAGTCACCTGAAGGCTGGATTGGAACTGAAAGATCTGCTTTCAAGATGGCTCATTCTCATGGCTGACCAGTTAGTTTTGGCAGCTGGTAGGAGACCTCAGATCTTCACTATGTGGACCTCTACATGGGGCTACTGAAATAGCTTCACAACATGGTGGCTATCTTCCCCAGAGGGAGGAAACCAAAAGGGAGAAAGGGGAAACTGTAATGTATAACCCTACAACAGAAGTCACACTTTGTCATTTCTGCAATATCTTTGGTTACACAGGTCAGCCCTATTTGTTGGGGGAGGAGACTACTCAGGAGAATGAACATAAAATGAGGATGACTAGGGCCATCTTGAAGTCTGTTTACCACAAAAGGAGAGGTATAAAGAGAGATTACAGCTCAGCAACCCTTTCTGAGGTTTTCTGGATGATCCGTGGGTATGAATGCTTGGGCAACTGTTACCACACTCTGGCATAAAAAAAAAAAAAAGTATTATTATTTTTTTTAGAACCCCTGAAATCACCCACACTTACAGCCCCCAAGAATTCTTTATGCCATAGCTCCCCTACTTTGCCACATAGACTGACTGGCAGCTCCTGAATGAGTTAAAGGTGTGCTGAGATGTTGATTTTCTCACCTTTGAGCAGCTGGGCAGGGCCTGAGGTAGGTAGAACAACTGAGCACATATTATCATTTTCTATGGTCTCTGTGATTATATACAAACTATATATGCCTACTATATGCAAAATATTTACCCAGCCTTGATCGTTGGGAAAGACCCCTAGCCAGGGTGCCAAAAAGAGCCATTAGGTTCTAGCCATGTGGAAAGTTCCTAAACACAAAGCAGTTTGAAGGGTGCAGTGTTTAACATGTGTTCATTAACATGTGTGTTAATGCTGTTGTTAGCTGCCAATGGGTCAGCTCGCAACTCATGGCAACCCCGTGCGCAATGGGATCAGACTGTTGTGATCCACAGGGTTTTCATAGGCTGATTTTTTGGAAGTAGACCAAACCTTTCTTCCTAGTCCGTCTTAGTCTAGAGCTCTACTGAAACCTGTTCAAGTCATAACAACACAAAATCCTCCACTGACAGACAAGTGGTGGCCACACTTTAGGCGTACTGGCAGGGAATTGAACCTAGGTCTCTTGCATACCCATCGCCAAACCATTGCCACAAACACTATAAATTCTTGTCAATATTAATAAAGAATAGGAATTAACATTAAAACATTTAGATTTGTCTTGGGACCGAGTACTTCTTACTGGAATTCATAGATACAAAAGTTTGAGGTATAAAGCAAGGAAAAATCCAAACAGAACTTCTTTTGAGCTTTGGAATGCATTGTAAGGCTAAACCAAAACTAAACCCACTGTTGCCAAATGGATTCTGACTGATAGCAGCCCTATAGGACAGGGTAGAACTGCTCCACAGGGTTTACAAGGCTGTAATCTTTATGGAAAGAGACAGCCACATCTTTCTTTCATGGAGCGGGTGGTGTGTTTGAATCACCTACTTTTGTTAGCAGCCGAGAGCTTTAACCATTGTACCACCAGGGATCTTTGGGTCTCTTACATGGAAGGTGAGAATTTTGCCACTGAACCATCAGTGCCCCTATGTGTTAATAATACTATTTAAATCTTTTTTAACTTATGTGTCTTTTGTCTGTGTATTCTATTCCATAAAGTACTAGAAGATGTATATTTTAATTCGTTACTATGGTCATAGGGCGTCCTGATGGTACAAGTGTTTAAGCGCTCGACTGCTAACTGAAGGGTCAGCTGTTTGAACCTACCCACCATTCTGTAGGAGAAAGATGTGGCAGCCAACTTCTGCAAAGATTTACAGCCTTGAAAACCCTGCGGGGGCAGTTCTACTCTGTCCTATAGGATTGCTATGAGCTGAAATCGACTCAACAGCAATGGGTTCGGGTTTTTGGTTATGGCTGTAGATTTACCTACTTCTCATGTTTCCTACTATCAAATTTTTCTTTGTATATTTTGAGGCCATGTCATCGGGTGCTTACAAATGTAAAATTATTATATCTTCATGGTTGATGGAAACATCCTTATGAAATGAACCTCTTTATCAGCAGGAATGGTCTTCGACTTCAAGTATAGCTACACAGATTCCTTTTTACTAGTTTTTGTGTGGTTTCCCTTTTTCTATACTTTTACATTCATTCTTTCTAAATGTATCTTAGAATTGTTGTAAATAGCATATTGTTAGATTTTACTATGTAATGCTTTGTTTTATAACACTCTCTGACAATAGAAGCCTTTTAACTTGACATTCTGTTTACATAATTACATAACTAATCACAACTATATTTGGATTCATTTTACCATTCTATTTCATGTTTTCTATTTGTTCCATCTGTTCAGTGTTTCTTTAACTGTCCTTTCCTGCCTTTTTTGGATTAAGTATATTTTATTATTCAATATTTACTTCTGCTAGTTTGGAAGTTGCATTCTGCTTGTATTATTTTGGTGGTTAAACTCGCAATCACAATATGCTTACTTAATTTATCCAAACCTAATATTAATCCAGGCTTTTACTCTTCTCTCAGACAACACAAGGACGTTAGAACATTTTAATTCTTTATCCCTTCCCCTCAACTTGTATGTCACTTATATCTGATGTGTGTAATATATCTATTTTTGTGGTTGTCTTTTAACCTCATTAAAACCTGAAAACCAAACTTATTGCCCTCAAGTGGATTCTGCCTCGTAGTGACCCTATAGGACAGAGTAGAACTGCCCCATAGGGTTTCCAAGAAGCTGCCGATGGATTCAAGCTGCCAGCCTTTTGGTTAGCAGCCGAGTTCTTAACCACTTTAATCTCCTTAGACATTGTAATTGCTGTTTTATGCAACTCACAAGAGAGCAGAAGCCTGAAGTCACACAGCTTCTCAGAAAGTTGTCATTATTTTCTTTTGCTTCTGCTTTACTTAGCCCCATAAAGGTCTTATCTGCAGTCCTATAAGATTAGGAAGAGATGAGACAGGTTTAGAACTGATCTGCTCTTACCCAGGGGGCACTGCCTTTTGGAATTCCAGTTCAGTGTGGTAAGTTCCTCTTATAACTCCCTCTATCTTTGGAGAGCCCTGGGCGTGGCCACAACCCTCGCATCCTGCACAGCCCAGGAACCAGCTCCCAGGCTGCCTGCATCAGCAGCTGAATTCAGTGCTCCAAGATTTTTCTTACTTCTCAGTTATAGGCCTTCATCCAAAAATTAATTAGCCTGGGAGTTCTCTTCTGTCTTTTAAATTCTTCAATATTTATAAGCACTTTAAAGTGTTCATGTTTATTTGTTATGTTAATCTTACATATTTGTTTTTAGCAGAAGCTCTGATCCAATTATTTCACCATTACCAGAATCTGAAACCTCAATAAATATTACATTTCATTTCAAAATGTACAAAGCAGTAAGAACTGCCTAGACTAATAATTATAATGGCTTAAAAAAAAGTGAGCATTTACATATGCCAAACAGTAGCCTAAGTGTTTTAATTTGTTTAATCTTCGTAATTAATTTATTTAATACTCATGATTTAGAATATGAGGATGTCAGAAGAGACACTGGAAGTTGCTCCTGAACATAGAGTAAAAAGAACATAAAATAGCTAAAGTAAAAGGAAGAAATGATGAAGTAAAAGAGCTGAACAGGAGATTTCAAAGGGTGGCTCAGGAAGACAAAGTGAAGTGTTATAATGAAATGTGCAAAGACCTGGAGATAGAAAACCAAAACGGAAGATAACGCTCAGCATTTCCCAAGCTGAAAGAATGATGACAAAATTCAAGCCTTGTAATGCAATATTGAAGGATCCTATAGGAAAAATATTAAATGACACAGGAAGCATCAAAAGAGACAGAACGAATATACAGAGTTGCCATACCGGGAAGAATTGGTCATTGTTTAACCATTTCAGGAGATAGCATATGATCAAGAACCAGTGGTACTGAAGGAAGAGATCCAACCTGCACTGAAGGCACTGGTGAAAAACAAGGCTTCAGGAATTGACAGAATACCAACTGAGGTGTTTCAAAAAACGAATGCCGCACTGGAAGTGCAAACTTGTCTACGCCAAGAAATTTGGAAGACAGGTACATGGCCAAACGACTGGAAGAGATCCAAATTTGTAGCCCTTCCAAAGAAAGGTGATCCAAAAGAATGCAGAAATTATTGAACAATATCATTAATATCACATACAAGTAAAATTTTGCTGAAGATCATTCAGAGCTGGTTGCAGCAATATATAGACTGGGAACTACCAGAAATTCAAGCCAGATTCAGAAGAGGACATGGAACAAGGGTTATAATTGCTGATGTCAGATAGACCATGGCTGAAAGCAGAGAATACCAGAAAGATGTTTACCTGTGTTTTGTTGACTACACAAAGGCACTCGACTGTGCAGATCTTAACAAATTATGCATAACACTTCAAAGAATGGAAATTCCAGAACACTTAATTGTGCTCACGAGGCACCTGTACATAGACCGAGAGGAAGTCATTCCAACAGAACAAGGGCATACTGCATGGTTTAAAGTCAAGAAGGGTGTGCGTCAGGGTTATATCCTTTCACCATACTTATTCAGTCTGTATGCTGAGCAAATAATCCAAGAAGCTGAACTGTATGAAGAAGAATGGGGCATCAGCATTGGAGGAAGGCTTATTAACAGCCTGCAATATGCAGATGACACAACCTTGATTGCTGAAAGTGAAGAGGACTTCAAGTACTTCCTGATGAAGATCAAAGAAAATGACTTTCAGTATGGATTGCACCTCAACATAAAGAAAGCAAAAATCCTCGCAACTGGACCAATAAGCAACACCATGATAAATGGAGAAAAGATTTAAGTTGTCAAAGATTTCATTTTACTTGTATCCACAATCAGCAGCCATGGAAGCAGCTGTCAAGAAACCAAAAGATGCATTGCATTGGGCAAATCTGCTGCAAAAGATCTCTTTAAAGTGTTAAAAAGCAAAGATGTCACTTTGAGGACTAAGATGTGCCTGACCCAAGCTATGGCATTTTCAATCACCTTATATGCATGCAAAAGCTAGACAATGAATAAGGAAGATCTCGAAGAAGAATTGACACCTTTGACTTCGTGGTATTGGTGAAGAATATTGAATATACCATGGACTGCCAGAAGAACGAACAAGTCTGTCTTGGAAGAAGGGCAGCCAAAATGCTTGTTAGAAGCAATAATGGTGAGACTTAGTATCACATATTTTGGACACGTTATCAGGAGGGACAAATTTTTGGAGAAGGACATTATGCTTGGTAAAGTAGAAGGTCAGAGAAAAAGAGAGACCCTCAACAAAATAGATTGACACAGTGACTGCAAAAATGGGCTGAAGTATAACAATGATTGCGAGGATGGCGCATGACCAGGCAGTGTTTTCTTCTGTTGGTCATAGGGTTGCTGTGAGTTGGAACCAACTCAACGGCACCTAACAACAACAATTTTAAATAATGGATAGCATATATTATAAAATGCATTCAATAAATATTAATTATTATAGTTATTTATACACTCGCTTCTCAGTTGAAAATTTTCTCTCTTTTCCCTCTGCCTCTTGTGATATAAAGTTCCTGTCCAAAATCTGATTCTCTCACAGTTTGCTAGACTTCTTCATCAGATTGATGAAGGTCAATAAAGCATACTACAAAGTTATAGCCTAGCTGCTTAATATGTTGCTGCCCAAAGAAGTTTTCATATTTACAGGAGCCCTTGACATCTTTTTTTTTAGTGTTTAAAGCATGATTTGGGGGTACATGCACCCTCAAATTACACCACGGGCCACTGGCCCACAGGAAAATTCCAATCCTTTTCAATGTTTCTCCCTTAAAGGAAGACCCTTCCCTGATCCCATTTTCTTCCTTCTCCCTGTGCAGACTATCATTCTCCAAATCATATTCTAAAGAGCAAATAAAAGGTGTGCATTAGATTAGAATTGGGAATTTCTCTATTTCATTTCTATGATAGATCCTTGTAGCTATCTTAAAATTTCATTTTAAAGGTATATAAAAATATATACCATTGATTTTGCATCTGTTTGTTCAAACTAAATTCTCAATGTCATTTTAACAGGTTTGGACTGTAAATAGTTTAAGTTTTGGTGCTAAGAATCAATTATCTACAGCGAGCAAAGAACAAATGATTTTATGCAGAATGACTCAAGCAGGGAGCTTCTAAATTCGCAGCAGGCAATTTGGCTCAGATAAGATGTAGTATTAAAGCTTGATTAGAGATGAAGCTGCCAACTTAAGGTGGCTGTTTTTAAGGGCTGAGCGGCATAAAAATCTGGAAAAATATTGATGTGGAATTTCCCAGATATCATCATAATGCAGGGATTCTATGAGCTTCCCTGAGTTGAAGCTACTTGATTATTCTTCCCATGTATGTTTTTCTTCTCGTCATTCTATTAATTTTTCATAGTTTTTCTAATTAGTCATCACTGTTTAATCTGTAGTGACCAGTACTGTCTGAGACTAAATGATCAAAAATTACATTTACACACAATGGATGTTTCTTCTGAATTTTAACTCCCCAACCAATAAAAGGAGCCCTAGCGGCACAGTGGTTAAGTGTTCGGTTGCTAATTAAAAGGTCAGCAGTTCAAATCCGCCAGCCACTCCTTGGAAACCCTGTGGGGCAGTTCTACTCTGTCCTATAGGGTCCAAACCCTTTGCCATCAAGTGGATGCTAACTCGTAGGAACCCTGTAGGACAGAGTAGAACTGCTCCACAGGGTTTCATAAGGTGTAAACCTTTACAGAAGCAGATTGTCCTGGAGCAGCTGGTATGTTTGAGTGCTTTAACCACTTCGCCACCAGTGGTCCTCTTATAACAATCCGTTAAGTTAGGATCTTTTGCTGGTCCTTCGTTTTCATTAACTTTCTGACTTTACATGCAGAAAATTCTACATATGTGGTTTTTAAATTTATTCCGATCAGGAACTCTTTAAAAGCTGATGAAAACTATCACTCATTTCCTAGAAGTTCTTTTACACAACATTGTAGAAACCATTTGCATGACTTTGCACAGACTTTCCAGGGGTTCTTGACTCTGCCTGAAGCTAACTTGGACTTAAAGGGTGTGTGAATCTGCAGCTGAGAACCTTTGCATTAACATACTCTGAATGGCCCTAGGAGTTGTTGGTCTCTGGCTTCCAGGACCTAGAACAGTGAAGTGGTAAGTTCCAAATAAATAAGAATTAACTGAGATAAGTCATTTAAACCATCGATGATAACGACTGAATTAAACCAACCATATAGCACGTTGTCGGAGCCAAGGAGCTCTCAATTTTCTGAGTGCGTGACACATCTGAGGACCTGGTTGAACGCAGTGGAGTTCATCTTCCTCCCCCTCCCCATCCACCTCTCTAGCAGACCTGCCACTTTTTATATATGCAGATAGTGGCTTCCCCCATCTTGTTTTTTTTGTTTGTTTTTGTGCCACGGCCACCTCCATGTTGACTGTCCAGTTGAATTCTGGCTGACAAAATCAGACAACTAAGGATGTGACAACCAAGGAGCCCTGGTGGAGCAATGGTTAAGGGCTCAGCTGCTAACCAAAAAGTCGACGGTTTGAACCCATCAGCCACTCCATGAAAGAAAGACATGTCAATCTGCTTCCATAAAGATTACAGCCTTGGCAACCCTATGGGGTAGTTCTATTCTGTCCTTTAGGGTCGCTAGGAGTTGGAATTGACTCAAGGGTAGTAGATTTGGTTTTTGTTTTGGTTTATGCTTGTCACATTTTACGAAAATACTTACATGTCTTAGCTTCCCAGGACTATTATTTTCTTATAGTTCTGGAAATTAGAAATTCTAATTCGGGGCACCAGAAGGATTAGTATCTCTCTCTCTCCTTGTTGGCTCTAGGGGAATATTCTTCCTTGTCTTCTCAGTTTCAGGTAGACTGGGGCATACCTTGGGTTTCCTTCACTGGTGGACAGATCCTCATATGCTGTCTTGCTCCTGTGTATGGCTCTCTTTCTGTAACTGTCCTTCTCTTTTATAAGATGCCACTCAGAAGAGACTAGGACCCTAGTCCAGTATGACTTCATTAATTTAATTGATAACACCTGCAAAGAAAAATCCTATTTCCCCAAAAAAGGCCAGTCAAGGATGCACTAGTTAAGACTTCAATTTATCTTTTTGGGGTTGGTAAATAAGAGAGGAAACAGAGGCCCCAAATTGATGAATTTCTCTGAGTACATAGGAAATTCACAAAGGTCACTGACCAATGTGGAATGCACCCAGACTAAAAATCCATTTAAAGTTCATTTTATACAACAAGTTTAAATTTACCAAAAAGTAAATCAGTCTTTTGCCATGGTGTCATTGACTGAATTGTGTCACCCAAAAATATGTGTCAACTGGGTTAGATCATGATTCCTGGTATTGTGTAGTTGTCCTCAATTTTGTGATTTTCCTATGTGTTATAAACCATAATCTCTGCCTGTGGTTAAAGAGGATAAGAGTGGGATGTAACACCCTTGTTCAGGTCACATCCCTGATCCAATATAAAGGGAGTTTTCCTGGAGTGTGGCCTATACCACCTTTTATCTTACAGGAGATAAAAGGCAAGGAAAGAAAGCAGAGAGTTGGGGACCTCATACCATCAAGAAAATAGTGCTGGGAGCAAAGCATGTCCTTTGTACTCAGGGTTCCTGCACAGAGAAGCTCCTAGTCCAGGGGAAGATTGATGAGAAGGACCTTCCCCCAGTGCCAACAGAGAAAGCCTTCCCCTGGGGCTGATACCCTGAATTTGGCCCTCTAGAGTACTAGAATCTGAGAGAATAAATTTCTCTTTGTTGAAGCTATCCACTTGTGGTATTTCTGTTATAGCAGCACTACGTGACTAAGACAGGTGGTTTCTTGAAAAGATAAATCTAATCCTTTAGGTAGAAACAACGGCTTGGTCTTTCAAAGTACTGGTGATGCAGTAGTTAAGCGTTTGTCTACTCACCAAAAGGTTGGCAGTTCGAATCCACCAGCCACTCCTTGGAAACTCTATGGGGGCAATTCTACTCTGTCCTATAGGATTGCTATAAGTCAGAATTAACTCCATGGCAATCCTTACTTACTAATCTTTTGGAGTTTTCTAAGTAAAAGAGAGATCTTGGCCAGGTCACCAAGTCACCTGCAATCTCAGGACGGAAAGAAAGCTTGATTTAATTGTGTTAAGGTTAGACAAAAGTTGGTACTCTGGTCTGTATTTACTCCGTTACTCTTTACAACTCTCATTTTAACCAACCAAAGATGGAATCTTTCATTTCTCTGAACAGTTTTCCTTGTATGCATATGAATTAGCTGCTTGAATAATACCTATACGGTTTAATTTCTTTGTGCTATTATTAATTTTTAACAGGTGACATAGTTTAATCCATAACACATAATCAAACCAAAACCACTTGCCATTGAATTGATGATTCTGACTAATAGAAGCTGCTGTAAAAACCTCTTCAAAGTGTTGAAAAGCAAAGATATCACCTTGAGGACTAAGGTGCACCTGACTCAAGCCATGGTGTTTCCAAACACCTTACATGCATGTGAAAGCTGGACAACGAATAAGGAAGACCAAAAAAGAATTGACGCCTATGAGTTGTGGTGTTGTCGAAGAATATTGAATATACCGTGGACTGCCAAAAGAACAAACAAATCTGTCTTGGAAGAAGTGCAGCCAGAATGCTTCTTAGAAGCAAGGATGATGAGACTACGTCTCACGTACGTACTTTGGACATGTTATCAGGAGGGATCAGTTCCTGGAGAAGGACAACATGCATGGTAAAGTAGAGGGTCAGATAAAAGGAGGGAGACCCTCAATGAGATGGATTGACACAGTGGCTGCAACAATGGGCTCAAGAATAACAACGATTATGAGCATCGCGCAGGACCGGGCAGTGTTTCTTTCAGTTGAGCATGGGGTCACTATGATTCGGAACTGACTCAATGGCACCTAACAACCACAACATAAGACAGAGTACAACTGTCTGTAGAGTTTCCAAGGCTTTAATCTTTATGGAAGCAGACTACCACATCTTTCTCCATTGGAACAGGTGGTGAGCTTGAACCACAGACCTTTTGGTTAGTAGCCAAGCGCTAAACTACTGCACCACCAGGGCTCCTTATAACACATGGTGAAAATGGCATAACTTAGTGATGGAAAACAATGGTCTCAGCTTATTCTTTAAAAGTATTTAAGGATCCTTTTTTTTTTTTTTTTATTCACAGCTAGTTTATTATATCTGCTAGAGTTAATCGATACTTATTATTGAAAGGCTCTATAATTGTTTATCTCAGCTGCCTCAGTCTATCAATACACATTTTAACGTAGTGATATTCTGCAAAGAATCTTACATCTGATTCCTGGATTCTTTGTCCTGTGACCCAGGCTAACCACTCAAGGAGATCACTTTAATTTACATGGGAACTGTTAATTGCTACGTCTCAGCCCTTTTCTGTGGCTCTGAAGCATGGCTGTATCTGGTGTAGGGTTCCACTGGTCTGTGGAATCACCCCACAGTTGGTGTGTGAGCCTCTCTATGTACAGGGTCATGGGTGTTTTAAACTAAAGTTTTGTTTAGGAGCAAAACGTTGGCACTGTTGTTGTCCTCCTTCACAGGATTTCTCCGGTGGAAGGCTCCTCTGCCCCTCCATGAGAGGAGCTTGGTAGGGTTTACTAACAAAACACTTGAGGCTGGTTATAGTCTAACTGAATAGTACCTGTTGTGATTTAAATCAAGTGCATTTACAGCAAAAAAGAAAGCAACTTCCTTTTTCATCTCTCTTTAAGCTATTATTAGAAGGGTTGTTATTGGGTGCCCTAGAGTCCACTCCAACTCCTAGCGACCCCATGTGACAGAGGAGAACTGCCCCATAGGGTTTTCTTGGCTGTGATCTTTATGGGAGCAGATCACCAGGTCTTTCTCCCAGAGAGCAGCTGGGGGCGGGGTTCAAATAGCCAATCTACTGGTTAGCAGCCTAGCACTTGTTTACCCCACCAGGGCTCTGACTCCTAGAGACCCTGTAGGGTGGTATGGAACTGCCCCATAGGGTTTCCAAGGAGCAGCTGGTGGATTCAAACTGCCTACCTTTTGGTTAGCAGCCAATCTCTTAACCACTGTGCCACCAGGGCTCCAATAGTTTAGACAGGTGAATTGTGACTGCAGCATTTCATAACTCAGGGAATTGTGACTTTGAAAAGAGGCTTGGATTCTGTAGGAAGGTGCTGCGGGGTCAGGAGAGAGACAGATGCCAGCCACACCTAGAAGCAGAATCTTTAATGTGGTGAAAATGTGTGAAATTGTTCACTACAGACGATCTGGTAAGCAAGGTAAGTACCGTGCTTACCTTACTCATTGGCTAATCCACCCCTGCAACCCACCCCTGATCAGGAGACATTTGTTCATAAGTATAAAATGTTCTCACTATCCATTTTTTAATGTTTCTAAAGTAGGTTGTTGACTGTGACTCACAATAATCATGGGTGTGATTGAAAGTTGCTGCCCCTCTGATGATTTGGACACCAAAACCTTTGAAGGAAAAAAACCTCCAGACTCACAAATGAAAACCTAGAAAGCAGGTACCCAAATCATTTCCAATTATCTGAAGCTTTAGTTTGGTCCTAATGGAGCTAATCTTTGCTCATCTTGTTAATATTTAATGATCTGATATTCCCTCAGAGTGGGGCTGGCTTCTGGATCTAAGCTAGTATTTAGTTAAAGGACCTCTTCTCTGGGCATGTCTTTTTATAGAAGTATCTTCTTAAGGTATGTGCTTTGAAGTTGAACAGATCTGGGTTTAATCTCCATCCCGCTATTTCCTAGCTAAGTGATTTAGAGCGAAATATTAACACCTGAACCTCAATTTCCTCATCTGTGAAAATCCACTTATAAGATTGCTGTGAGGACTACGTGTGTGAGGTCTCTATGAGGCTAACTCTCACGTGTCTCCCTTAATTTCATTCATTTCTTTGCAAAACTCTTAGTTGCTTTGAAAATCCTGACTTGATCCTAGAAGAGCATTAAAGATTAATTAACAAGTGTTTAGATAGTTGCACACACACAACAGGCTGATGTTCATGAAAACACACACACAAAAAAAACCCAAACCCAGTACTGTTGAGCCAATTCTGACTCAAAGCAATAGGAAAGAGCAATTAGCCAACTTACAATTTAGGATCCTTGATACGTGTGATATCAAGACAAATAATTTTGTTTATTATTATTAAATGTAAATGTATTTGGGCTTTTCCCAATCATGTTTTTATAGTAAAAATCCAATATTAATTAACATTAGAGATATTGACACTCATAATTGAGGCAATGAATGTGATTGCCTTTGTAAGATAAAATAGAGTCTTGATGATAAAAATAACTTCATTCATTTAACAAATGTTTATTAGGTTTACTGGACACTCTTAGATATGAGGGATTGATTAATAACCAAATGATCAAAACAGACAAAACTCCCGCCATTATATAGCTTATAGTCTTGTGATAGCCACATATCTGCTATTTTCTAAAATTAGGTAATATTATCATCTAGTAAACATATTTGGGAAGGTGAGTTTGTGCGTAGGTTTCATTATCCACATGACTGAAATCTGTCATTCTTTCACATGTTTTTGATATAGCTGTCTGATCTAAACCGTCAGGAAACTTGAATATAGTGCCCATCTAAATGAGTGTTGCCACTTTGTATTGGTATTAGAGTAATGGCTCTACATGGTTCCTGGTGACCTAGAACGACTGAAATATATTTGGTTCATAATTTTCAGTAATATTTAATACTCTATAGTTTATACAGTTCAAAGTTTTGTTTTGGTTTTGGTTTTTTGTTTGTTTGAGAGTTTCTGTCATTCTGAAAAATTGAAAACCATATTGGGTCACTGGGTTTATACCCCAAATAGAAAGCAATCAGGAAATCTGATATAATTTAAGGCCACATATAGAATGGCCACCAAAAAAATAAGGAGCTGTCATGAGAACTCTCCTGAGTTCTCATAAGAATTCTCACCTTATGAATGAATTGAAAACAAACAAACAAACAAAAAATGTTTTTACGTGGATGTGAAAAATATTTTAGGTAAAAATAAAATCATAAAAGATTTCTAAAAGCATTAAGGGAAAGGCAATTAATTTAAGAACTAACTCCCCCCCCCCAACCACACACACAGACACACATACACATCTACTATCCACTGCCATCCTTTGTAATCTATTGAGAGTTAGTTTGGATTTTTAAACAATGACCTCTTTCGTAAATGCCTCCTCTTGTGCTATCTGAAGGTGTACCTCGTTGTGCATTCTTGACATTTTTCTTCCAAAGTATTCTCAGGTGTTCTCGAGTTCTTTCAAAGTGTTTTCAAGTTTACCTAATGAGTGTTTGCATGATTGTTATACAAGCCTATATTTTATGAATAGTACAAAATAAATTTTAAGAGGCTTACTGTGGAAGGCCATTGGTAAAAAACAGTTAAAGCACTCAACTGCTAAGTGAAAGGCTGGCAGTTTGAGTCCACTTAGAGGTGCCTCAGAAGAAAGGCCTGGTGATTTACTTCTGAAAAATCATCCATTGCAAACCCTATGGAGCACAGCTCTACTCTGACACACACAGGGTCACCATGAGTCAAAATTGACTAGATGGCAGCTGGTTTATAACAACTTCTACTCTGTATAGTCACTTTCAGATAACCCTAAGGAGTAAATGCTATTACTATTTATTGACAAGCAAACAGGCTTAAAGAGGTTGTCCAAGGTTATACAATTAGGAAGTGTCTTAGTTATCTGGTGCTGCTATAACAGAAATACCACAAGTGGATCACTTTAGCAAACAGAAATTTATTCTCTCACAGTCTAGTAGGCTAGAAGTCTGAATTCAAGATGCCAGCTCCAGGGGAAGCTTTCTTTCTCTGTTCAGTCTGCAGGAAGGTCCTTGTCATAAATCTTCCCCTGGTCTAGGATCTCCCCAGCACGGAGACCCTGGGTCCAATGGATGTGCTCTGCTCCTGGCACTACTTTCTTGATGGTATAAGGTTCCTCCCCCAACTCCCCATCTTTGCTCGCTCTTTTATATCTCAAAAGAGATTGACTCAAGATACAACCAAATCTTGTAGGTTGAGTCCTACTCATTAACATAACTGCCTCTAATCCTGCCTCATTAAAATCAAACCAAAAAACCAAACCTGTTGGCATCGAGTTGATTCCTACTTATAGCAACCCTACAAGACAGAGTAGAACTGCCCCATAGGGTTTCCAAGGAGCAACTGGTAGATTTGAACTGCCAACCTTTTGGTTAGCAGCCATAGCTCTTAACCACTACTTTATCAGGGCTCCTCATTAACATCACAGAGGTGGGATTTACAACACACAGGAAAATCACATCAGATGACAAAATTGAGGACAATCACACAATACTGGGAATCATGGCCTAGCCAAGTTGACACATCTTTTGCGGGAGACACGATTCAATCCATACCAGCAAGTTTGGGCAGAGAGGGGATTTGAACCCAGGCAATCTGTCTCCCAAATCTGTGCTTAGTACAGAACGTGTGTGTATGTGTGTGCACGTTTTTGTTTGTGTGTGTGTATGTGTGTATACCCTATCTCAATGGAATCTTTAAAACAGAAGAAAACACTCCCATAGTTGAAGAAGCAAATTTATTATTAGATGTGAGGGGATAATGAATAAGTGATACCACTTGGACAAGAGGAAACTCTTAAAAGATGTCAGTGAGGCTAAGGCTTCCCTTGACAAGAAGTGGGTTAATGTACAGACAGGATAAATAAATCGCAAAAGGTCTACAGTGCTTTTTAAATCCTTACTGTTCATACATAATTTTCAGTAGCCGTTAATGCTCCATAGTTTAAACCAATGTAAACTAAACATAAAAAAAATATATATATATATCATACCAGACAGATGATTAAAAATAAGAGATACTCTGTAGACTTGACTTTCTGTACGCCTGAGCCCATCCTCCAGTAAAGACTGACACTTGGTCTTTCAAGAAAATCCCATAGAGCTGCTCTTTCCCCAGATTGTCAGTGCAAACACTTCTTCCTTCTTCTGTAAACTCTCCTAATGTCATGGAATCTTCTGGCTGGAAGGACCTTGGGGGCCATCCAGTACAACCCTTCAGCCTATTCTTAAAGCTAACACACCATGCAATGCAATATAGATACAATGCCAAATTAAGACTTCCTTTGCTTTATTCCTATATAATTATCAATCGAAAGTTCTTCACTCACCAAATATTAGAAATATCAGAGCCTCGACATATTCATTCACATTTTGTGCCTAAACAAAAAAACTTAATTATTACAATATTAAAACAATGCTTAATTTATCACAGTCATGGTCCATACGTTTGTCTGTGTTCTCCTGAGTCCTCTGCTCAGGAGGTTTGTGTTGATATTCAGAATTTAAATTGAATTATCCTGATACCACAGACATTATGGCAATCCATTACCAGAGTGGCTTCTTTTAATATTTATAGTCAAAAAGATTCCAATTAAATTTACCTGTGACTTCTCCTGTTGATTTTATTATATTCTAGATCTAAACTTCAAAAATTAGTCAAATTTCAACATGGAAGAATCCCCAGGGATTTTCTCAATCCAATTGCTTTCCTTTAGTATCTATATTCAGATCAGAAATTCATCTAAGGCTATTCTATCTCTACCAGTTATTTGCACAGTTATTAGCCAGGAAGCAGGAACCCTGGTGGCGCAGTGGTTAAGCACTCAGTTGAGGACCAGCTGCTCCTAGGGAGAAAGATGTGGCAGTCTGCTTCCATAAAGATTACCCTATGGGGCAGTTCTACTCTGTCCTACAGGGTCACTATGTGTCAGAATTGACTCGACAGCAACGGGTTTTAGCTAGGACAGTGGTGGTAGCCGTGGAGGTGGAGGAGATGCTAAGACAGGGAACAGAGGACCCCCACCCCAAATCTGCAAAGTAACAAGAAATGGGCCAGTGTGCAGAAACAAAGCCATTCCCCAGAATAATGGGGCAGGGTATCAGAAAATAGCCTGCAAACTTCTTTAAAGTTGCGTTTCAGAAGCAGCTGGAGAAAAACAGCCCCAGGAACGTCCACCTGTGACCGCTGTGACCTTCCACCAGGGGCAGTGAGGGGCTACAGCCCCAGCCAGGTTATCTAACCTGGGGAGCGACACCCCATAATAAGTCCTGTTACAAATCCCAGAGGCTTCCGGGACAGGAGCCATCTTGGAAAGCTGCTGCACACACATCTTAGTTAACATATCCCTGCCTGTGTCTATTCATAAACATGAATCTTTTCCTGCCCAAGAAATTTTAAAAACTCAAGCCCATCTTTTGTTCTGTGAGACGGGGGTATGCGTTGCTCTAGGCCCTCCTCGTCTCCGCTTGCAAGCCTCTTCAATAAAGCTTTGCTTGTGTGGAAAACTCTACGTGCCTTACCTGCTCATTCTTGACCAGTAAGAGCCAAGAACCTTATTCTAGTAACAAATGCTACACAGATAAAAAGCCACACTAGCTATGATGCTCTAAAGCTTTACAGGGTGTATATATGCCGTGTGACAAACGACAGCCATCAAGACTCAAAACATAGCAGCATCTCTAACCAGGGGCACTTAGAATATAACCCACTCATCAGTGCTGACAGGAATTGCTCCCTGTTCTTCAACCTTATACAGCTGTGGGCAATGGCTAGGCTCTCAGCATGAAATTTTCCTACTAACATTTGGAAGAAAGATAGGGAGCAAGGAAAAGAAGTTTAAAAATCAGTTTCAGGTGTTCAAGCAAAGAGAAAAAAGCAATGGGATGAACAGAGACAAGAGAAAGGTCAGGAAGGAGAGAAGGCTATCTGCAAATACTAGGCTTTAGGCCTTGAATGATTGTTATACAAACGGAAAGCAGTGCAAGAACAGGGGGCTCCACATTTACCTGTCCTTACCTTGCTGGAGCCTCAGGGCCATGGGAATCTTTCTGTTTACCTGCTGTAATCTCACAGGGCCCTTCCTGCTGTGCTGATGTTCCACATTCATCCAGAAGAGATTTACAGAGTTGCTGACAGCTTGCAAATGGAGCCACAGGGGACCTTAACACATCCTTCCCACAAACAGGCTCAACAAACGCCTATAACTTGCTTCTTCAATCTGACTCACTGACAGGACAGTCTTCCATCTGCCTGCTGGCATTACTGGGCTCTCAGCAGAACACATGATCCTTGAATTGTCTTGACTTGACTGTCTCGTGTCCTTTTGTGTGCAAATGTTATTTATGTTGCAACCAGAGATACAGCAGAGCTATTACAAAGCATTGGACGGCAGCCTTGTCTGGGCTTTCAATACATTCCCTTTTTAATCATTCCCTATTCAGCTCCTGTTTCCAGTTCTGGGCAACTCTCCAAGCCTCACCGCCTTCTCAAGCCTCCCATCTCTTCCATCACCAGCCCTCCTATATACCCTTGGCCAAACTCTTGCCTTTCCTTCTGTTTTAGAGGAATCTGTGGTTTTCAGATGGGAGTGCCCCTAATTTTATGCTTCACAACTTACAAACTTCACATTTAACTGCTGCCTGTCCTACCTCATCTCCTACTTTCAGTTCTCCAGATGTACTTTGTTATTTCAAATGCTCTGCCACTTGTCTGTCAGTTTGCCGTACTGTGGCGGCTTGTGTGTTTGCTATGATGCTGGAAGCTATGCCACCAGTATTTCAAATACAGATAAGGTCACCAATGCTGGACAGGCTTTAGTGGAGCTTTCAGACTAAGAGAGACTAGAAAGAAAGGCCTAGTGATCGCCTTTTGAAAATTAGCCAGTGAAAACCCTATGGATCACAACAGAATATAGGCAATGTTTTGTTCTGTATGTGTAAGTAGGAGCTGACTTGACTTTGGCTACCAACATTTCACATGATAGATCTTAGTCCATCCCATAGAATAACTTTGGCTTCTTCATCTGTATGAGCAACTCCCACTCATTTGTTAAAAGCCTACTCAGTGATGCCTCCTCAAAGAGCTAAGCAGTGATGATTTCCCCACAAAATTTATTATACCTTCTTGGATAGTTATTCATCCTTTAAGTTACTTGTTCTACATCTTTAAACAGAGAGCCTACTATATTGGCTGAAGACAAATGAAAGAAAAATAATAGTTAAGTGGTTCTGCAGTCTTTGGGTTGTTTATTAACAGTTTATTCATCTAGCATGGGCCTATCTCCTGTTGAATTTTGTTTTATCTTAATTTTTTTTTTTTTTTTAACAAAATGCCTACTTTGGGTTTTAGCTTTTATCATGGATTTTGGTTCATTTGAGGCTTTGACCTTCATGATGCTTAAAAAATGTGTGCCCTACTTTTGGGTCGCATAACCTTTATATTGTCTTTTAGAGTTGTCTCTTAATCAGAGAGCTCCCATGAATAGCCCATCTGAGTTCTTTTGATGAACTTTTGATGATCAGAAGTACTTTTTTTGGTAATGATCCATCTTTTGTGGACCACATTCCATTTCAAAAATTTTGTTCATGAAATAAAAACGTTAATTTATCTGAATAGCTTTGATGTCTGTCTTCTCAATGTCTAGATATGTGTCAATTATCAGTACCTAGTGTACCCAACTCCTTCTTCGATTAATTTCAAGAATATTTTTGTCTAAGTTTTTTTTTTTTTTTTTTAAATTTCCAAGTTAAGAATGGTTTTGATGAATAGAAAGGGAACTTAAGTACAGAACAGACACCTCCCTACCACTTCCTGTAATTTGAGAAATGAAATTGTGGCCAGGGTCAACCAAGAATTTATTATCTGATATTCTGACTTTCACAGAATAGATATTGTCTTAGTATTTCAAATACCACAAGTGAGTGACTTTAAAGAACAAAATTTATGTTCTCACAGTCCTGGAGGCTAAAAGTCCAAGTTAGGGTCATGACCACTTTGATTCCTTCCTTGGCTCTTGGCTTGTAGATGATCTTCACGTGGTGTCTGTCTTTCCCTTTGTGCATCTCTCTGTGTCTAGTCCAGTCTTTTTAAGAATCAGAAGCAAGTAGATTTAAGTCTCTCAACGTTAAGGTTTTTCTGGAATATATGATGCTCCCATATTGTCTTATGTTGTGGTTTGTCTAAGCCTTTTTATCTCTTTCCCTAAAAATTCTGTAAAATGATTTGCTTTCCTTTAAACAATTCCCAAGTGATGTTCACCAAATATTTCTGGCTCACTGCATTTGTGGCACGTGTATGGTACACCTCTTGGCCACTTATGGATGGAAGGGATCATGTGACTGTTTCTAGCCAATAAGCTATGAGTCAAAGTAATGTGTGTCACTTTTAGAACACAGCATTTAATCACCAGTGCGATATCTTCCAAAACTGTCTTTTCCTTTGTCATAGCAACAATAATATTTGAGATGATGACTGCTCTGACAACATTTGTCCTAGAGTGAGGAGAAAAACCTGCAATTGTCTTGAATCAAAACCGAAAAATAACCTGCCAAGGCTTGGAGGCTTTTTTGTTACCACAGCACAGCCTAGCTTATACTGACTGATGCAGCAAGAATTCATCATTCTAGCACACAGTGATGGGCCTGGAAATGAAATTCTGGCATGCGTAAAAGCAAATAAACACAGGCTCTGTTCTGTCTCTATTATAATCAGAGCCATTATTTAAAAATAAATGGAAATAAAATCTGGGCTTCAGATATTGAGTTTTCAACCTAGAACTTCAAGGTCACTCAGGGTATCTCTCAAGTTCATCTATCAATATTTTCTTACAAAATGGCAAACACCAAAGGTGATTTTTGAGGCTAACGAATCCTGGCAGGGTTTCTGTAACAACTTAAATTTTAACTACATTTCAATTATTTAATGGCATTTTATGGAGCCAGATTTGAGGCTGTGTCACTGCATGGATTATCAGATCAGAGGGTGTTTGTATCAAACACTAAAGTTGGTAACATAAATGAGAACTATTCAATGAGAGCAGCCCTCTGAAATTTCAAAACACTATTCTTTATAAGCTTGTGTTTGGAAGGTCAGCAAACAAGAAGCAATCTTGTTTTCCCTTGGTTTCACACACAAAATCTGGGTGAACTGTTTTCTCTGAATTACAGTTCTGTGATCCATGAAGTCCATGTTTCATAGGCTTGAAATATTTATGTAATTTCTTACCACTTTCATTTAAATATGTTTTTCTGTAAATTAAAACTTTTTATTAAGTTATTTAATAAAAATATTCCAAACCCATTGCCATAGAGTTGATTCTGAGTCATAGTGACCCCATATGACAGCATAGAACTGTCTCATAGGGTTTTCAAGGAGTAGCTGGTGGATTCGAACTGCTAACCTTTTGGTTAGCAGCTGTGTGTTTAATCACTGTGCCACGAAGTGTCCAATAAGAGTATTAGTTAGGTCAAATTAAACCAAAACTCAAATTATACATGTTTAAAAGGATACAAATCTAACCAATATACAAAAGACATAAAACACTTATAGCCATTGCTGTCAAGTTGATTCCAACTCATAGCGACCCTACAGAACAGAGTAGAACTGCCCCATAGGGTTTCCTAAGCTGAAATTTTTATAGGAGCAGATTGCCATGTCTTTCTTTTGTAGAATGGCTGGCAGGTTCAAACCACTGACCATTCATTTAGCAGCTGAGTGCTTCCACCACTGCACCACCAGGGCTCCTTTAATAAAATTAGGTTACAAATATCTGTCTAATATTTAGTGCTTTTCTTTGCTGTTGTTTTATTTTCAAAAGCAAAGATCTAACCACCCCATAATTTCCTATGTTAAAAGCAGCATCTTTGCTGAACTTGTCCACAACTTCTGTTTGCAGGCAGTATCTTTGTAGCATTTGGTCTCTCTCTAGAAGAAGAAACCACTGACTGCCTCCTGATGCTAAGAAAATGTTGACTTTGCAGCACTTTCAGTCATCTTTTTAGCACTTTCTGACCACCCTACACATTCCTGTTCTTCTAGTGAGAACAGATTTAAAAAAAAGAAAGAAAGGAAGAAAAAACAAATTTCAAGGTGAGGTACCTGATGTGTGTGCTGGATCTTGATCCAATTTGGGTTCTGCTGATTGGAGTCATGGAGACACCTCCTTAGCCCTTGTTTCCCAGGTAAAGAGACAGAGGGTCCTCTTGTGGGAACTAACAGATACTAAGCATCGTCCCTCGTGTCTGACAGGGTTCCATGCACTACCTGGCAAGGCGGGGGCACAGGGCATCCTCCTCAATCACTGCTTTCAGTGTGTGGCTCAGAAGCCACGCCTATGTATCATGGCCAAGAATTTAGGTTTCAGCCCAGACACTCAGGCCATGTAAGTAAAATTGGCCTTTGGTTGTAACAAAGCAAACTTCTAGACAGAGAGGTACTTATTAGATAAAGATATAGTATGTTACAGGGCAGAGAAAGTGGGAGTTCTCTTAACAGAATGGGCCAGTGGTCTCTTGGGTGGTACCTCATCTGTGGCAACACCTTCACAGTGTCCAATCTGCTTGGTCTGGGTACATCTCCAAAGTTGTTTAGACCCATTTCTGGAAGGTGTACTTCCAGACGATGGTCATTAGAGGAAGGCCTGCTTTGGGTAGTTGGAAGATTGGGATTATATGGCCTCCTGAGGAGTAATGACCCTAAGTATCTACAAGTTTGGAAGAGGCTTTAGTGAGCTGCACAGGTGAATGGACAGAGGTATGTCTACCTGTCAATCACTGAGTCCCCCTTCAGACTACCTACATACACAAAGTAAAATGTTTGCTTATATTCTGCAAAGGGGGTAGGGAAAATAATAGGGATGAGCTTGCTTATCGGAAGAGTTTATGATTACATTTTCCAATCACTGATCTCCCTGACAGTTCGTAAATTGCTTCAGGTTCTCCTTCTCCATTTATTTCTAGATGTTAGATGCTTACTGATTAAGTAGTATGGCCTGTAATTTGTCTCAAGCGTCCTAAAGTTAGAAGCACACAGGCTCTGCAGCTCCCCAATCACTGGCTTAGCAAGCTGGGGCACATCATTAAAGCACCCTAAACTTTAGTTTCTTGCCTTTTGGAGATAATCAGCTTGGTCTTTCCTCTCAGGGATGTTGGGCCAATATCATGTAAACCATTAACCCGTTGTAACTCTATAAAACAGATTTAAACAGAATGTGACACTATAGGGCAGAGTAGAACTGCCCCATAGAGTTACCAAGGAGTGCCTGGCGGATTCGAACTGCTGACCTTTTGGTTAGCAGCCATAGCACTTAACCACTACACCACCAGGGTTTCCATGACAATATACTCACGTGTATATATAGAAGAGTTTCATTGCTGTTGTTACCTGCCTTTGAGTCGATTCTGACTCATAGTGACCCTATAGAACAGAGTAGAACTGCCGCATAGGGTTTCCAAGGAGCAGCTAGTAGATTTGAACTGCCGACCTTTTGGTTAGCAGCCTTACTCTTAACCACTATGGCTACCAGGGCTTCCGTTTCATTGCAGGGAAATAAAAAATAACTTTGCAAAAGGTGTTATAGAGCCAACTTGGCCAAATTGTTTGACCTTTCAGAAATTTGCATTTCAGTCATTCACATGTTTATGAACAAATATTAGATGAGTGTCTACTCTGTGCTAGGCAGGGGCCTATCTATGGAAAATAGCACCCATGGCAATTTGTTTTAAAATTCCTGAATGACCTCTCACAGCTGGTGATAGAAACTACAATGGCCAACATAAACTGCTGCTCATTAGCACCCCTCTTCAAGCAGTGCTCAGGGCACAAACCCTACCTGCCATACCTTAGTTATGCCTCTGTGATTATGAAGTGGGGTTTCAGAAGACTGAAGTAGTAAAAGACCACGTTTCTCCTACCAAAGAAATGACAGAAAAATGCACAAGACAGGGCCGTAAAGGGCTCCATATGAGAATCATTTGGTTCACAGAGTTGGGAAGAGAATACGAGGCAATCCCGTGTTACCCAAAATACACACACTGACAAATCAATTCTTATTAAACCTACAGTGTCGGCCCCAGAAATGCTGTAGCCACAGCTGTTGTGCTTAATGAGCTGTATTTGCATTTCAAAAGTCAACACCTGGGGCCATATTTAAATTATTCTGCCCTAGATTGCTGGTAGGAATTTGAACTTTGGCAGGTAATTTACAATATAATTTTTCTATCACTTTATCCACCTGGAAAATCCGATTTGCAACAAATTCAGTAATATTATTTAAAAATATCTGTGAATGGGTTCTATAATCATTCCCAATCTAAACTTTTTTTTGCATTATGATCTACCCTAGAAATAAAGTTTGAATATTTGAGTTTGGGAAAAGCATAATAAATAAATATCCCATCACATCTCCAGTGGTAAAAACTTAAAAACTATGCCTACATAAATGATTTCCATTCAAAATAAATCCAGTTTGTGATATATACATACACAAAAGTGTAAGGCATTGGTTCATGTCTAAATTGTGTCAATGAGTGGTGTTCAGGCACATCTAATGTAGGTCAGCTGTTTACCCGTTGCCATCAAGTAGATACCGACTCACAGTGACCCTATAAGATGCAGTAGAGCTGGCTGACAGGGTTTCCAAGGCTGTAATCTTTACAGAAGCAGACTGCCACATCTTTCTCCAGCAGAGCAACTGGTGAGTTCCAACAGCTGACTTTTCGGTTAGCAGCGAAAAGCTAACCATTGAGCGCTTAACCATTGCACCACTATGGTTCCTATAGGGCAGCCAGGCAGAGCTAATTTGCACAAAGGACTTCTTAGTCTCTTAGAAAAGAAATCTTCAAAAAATAATGCCAGAGAATGCTTAGGCAGCCTCACTACATCCCAGCGTTGTTCTAGTCATGTCCTGTGTATTCACTCACTCAGTTAATGCTCACAACAACTCTATTAAGCAGGTACCAACGTAACCACCATTGTATAGATGGGGAAACTTAGGTTCAGAAAGGTGAAGTAACTTGTCCGAAATCAGACAGCTAATAAGTGGCAGGGCCAGGACTGAATCCAGGCAATCCGGCGTCAAAGTCTTGCCTTTAAGCATTATGCTGTAATGTTCTGAGCTTGACTCAGATAGTTTAAGTCATCCAAAGAAAGAGGGATTCACTAGATGTAAGCTCCAGAAAGGGCTGGAATTTTTGTCTGTTTTGGACGCTGAGCTAACACGTAGGACTGGATTATCAGTTCAGACTCACATGAATCAGAGATCTTGCCCAGTATCAGGGTTTGCTAATTATTTCAAAGATACAGTCAATCAAGAGACACAGACAAAGAAAGAGCAATCTGGGATATCCCATGTGTCTTCCCAGGTCCTTCCTTCCCACATGGGACATGTGCTCTCTGGCCCAGAATAATAGATGAAGTCTCCAAGCGGGGTCCTACTGGGTTCTCACACACAGTAGGCAGCATTTGAGTTATACCCCAGAGAGTTGTAGCGTATGCATGATAGTCTCCAGGGAGCCATGTCTCATAGATTCTGGGTTTATGTACTGTAAGTAATCATATAGCCAAGAACATCTTGTTAAGTCTATCCAATAGCTAAGGTCTTTTTTTTTTTTCCAAGCAAGTATCATTTTTTTATCATTAGTCCATTTACCCAGATATTCAGGTGACAAGAAGATTAGACTGGATCACCTGCCTTTTTCCTTTCCCTTTGGGCTATCTTCCCAGTAACGGGAATGGATAGCTCCAAGGCCAGATGTTATAACTCCTTCCTCCCCAGTCACTGATGTAGCCCAGCTCTAATGAATTGGCTGGCACAGAGAAGTCACTCAATACGTATTTGCCGAATGAATTAACACAGCACATGTCTGTCACTAAGATTTTCTGTGCTATGACATTCATCCATGCCCATACTTCCAGCCCATGCCTGGAGCCTGAGGACAGAATGACAGCTGTGGGTGAAAACAAAAGCGCAATTTTCATTACTTTTCAAATTCGGTAAGACACGGGGGTGCAAGGTAGTATTGCTTTGGTATAATTCTAATAGATTGGTACACAAAGAAAGGGAAAACATCATTTTCACGAACTTCACCAAACACCATGCAGTTTGGGGACCTCCTACACTTCATGGCAGCTAGGTGGGGGACACTAGTGCCATTAAAGGTGGCAGGAGTTTCTGGTGTAGTCTAGTGCCCAGCAGAGGCTGCAATCCCACTCCAAGTACTTGGAGAGCTTAGCAGAAGCCTGGCAATAAATGTAGCTGACAAATATTGAGCACTTACCATGTGCCAAGCATAACAACGATTGTGAGGATGGTGCAGGACTGGGCAGTGTTTCATTCTGTTGTACATAAGGTCACTATGAATCAGAACCGACTCAACGGCACCTAACAACAACTATGTGCCAGGCACTTTTCCAATTGCTTCTAAATGTATTAACCCATTTACTCTTCGAATGTTGTTGTTGTTAGCTGCCATTAAGTAGGCCCCCAACTCATGCACAATGGAAGGAAATGCTGCCTGGTGCTGTGCCATCTCCATGACCAGTTGGCTGATTTTCAGAAGTAGATCTCCAGGCCTTTCTTTCTATTCCTCACATAAGAACCTATAAAGTATACTATTATCACTTCCTGATAAGGTAAGATATATGATTACGTGTTAAATAAATAGGGGTGACCAAAAAAACAAAATAAAAGAAGGCGGAGCTGGGGGAGAGCAAGATCCACCTGGGCACCCTTTCTTCTATCAGCCTTGCACCTAGAGGCTCCGCCTTCATGTGTCTGAGCAACAGAGGGGGCAGGAGAGCGGAGCTCTGTCTTGTACTTTGCATTGGAGACCTGCAGATTTCTAAGACCAACAGAATGCCGGGTGTTATGGATTTAATTGTGCCCCCCAAAAATATGTGTTGTATATCCTAACCCTATACTTGTGGTTATAATCCCATCTGGGAATGGGTTTTCTTTGTTAAGTCAAGGAGGCAGTATTAGAATAGGGTGTGCCTTGAGTCAATCTCTTTTAGACATAAAAGAAGCAGATCAAGCCAGGTAGTGAGGAAACACAGTAGGATGAAGACATGTGTGCCACACGAAGATCACCGAGGAACCAAGCCATTGCCCAGAAGCTGAAAAGAGACAAGGACCTTCCTCCAGAGCTGACATAAGCAGATAGCCTTCCCCTAGAGCTGGTGCCCTGAATTCTGGCTTCTGGCCTCCTAAACCGTGAGAAAATAAATTTTTGTTTGTTAAAGCCACCCACTTGTGGCATTTTGTTATAGTAGCACTAGATAACTAAGACACCCAGGAAAGAGAACGGTGGCAGGGGGGGAATATAAAGGACTTGGGGAACATGGAATATAATGAGGAACAGGGGCTGTGATGGGACATCCATGGAAGGAAGTCCTCAAGGTCTGGGCAGAGATGCTCCAGACTCACACTGGGACAGGGCTGAGAGCTAACTGAGGGTGCCAGTAACAACTTATCACCGCCCCACTGACGGCCAAACACTTCAGTCTCTGTGAATTATTTGGAGTCCGTTTGCTAGAGTAAAGAACTATTGGAAACTTCTCTGGGGTTTTCTATGTAGGTTTAATTGCTTGTGAACAGGAAAGGAGTCGACACTACCCCAATCTTGAAAGATACCTGTACATACATCCATCTCCAGCAGCAGATGACAACCCCAAAGTGAGTGACAGAAGGTCATGTGAATCCGTCATGGATATCCCCTGACAACCAGTAAGTATAACTGATTTCTCTGGCTCCCTGTTCCTTATCTCCAAAAGATGAGGTGTCTGGTGTGTAAAATGATGGTTCACAAGTTTGAGGCAGTCCAGGCAGTCCTCCGACTGAGTCTACATTCTTATTAATTCATCACTTTTTTAGCAATAGCTGAAATGTCTACTTTATGAAATTTTCCAAAGAACCTTCCATTTCTAGGCAGGATTCCATCTTGTCTTCCTATTGAATTTATTTATGCATTTAATTGTTTATCTCCAAGCAACACAACCAATACATAATAATCTTTTAGAAAGCTGGTATGAAATGCACCATCTGATTGATCTATTTCTACTCCATTTCAATTAGTTTTCTAAAAATAATTTTAGGGAGATATCTGAAACTCCAGTCTCAAGTTTTGGAAAAGTGACAGATAACAGAGATTTTATTGTATTACTGTATCTCATGCTGGTGAATGGCTTCATACTCGCCTTGGCGTTAAGATTATACAGTGAGGCTTTCTCCTGCATTTGTCCATTTCTCTAGCCTTAGGGAGCTCTCCTTCCACTCCTTTACACCTGTTCTCTCTCACCTATTGTTAGCTATCGTCAAATCAATCCAGACTCACAGCAACCCCATACACACAGAAATTAAAATGGTTCCAGGTCCTATGCTATCCTTATGATCTATTGGGGACTGGACATTTGTGACCCATAGGATTTTCATTGGCCAATTTTTTGGGGAAATAGATCACTAGGCCTTTATTCTTAGCCCATTTTAGTCTGGAAGCTCCCCTGAAATCTGTTCAGCATCATGGCACTACTCAAGCTTCCACTGACAGGTGGGTGGTAGCTATGCATGTGGGGCATCGGCTGAAAATCAAACCTGGTTTCCCACATTGACAGTGAGAATTCTACCACTGAACATTGCTGTCATTGAAGACGTCCAGACTATCCCCTGGAGGATGAACACAACGTGAAGAACTGAGGTACCCCAACTGATGGTCAGCCACCCTCAACCAATCTGTCAGAGGACTATGACATACGAGTGAGCCCCAGGGGAGATCAACCCAGCCCGGCCTACATGAGAAATCCAGCCCAAACTGCTGCCACAGAGTCATGAGCTGAATAAACTATTGTAATTTTAAACCTCTATGTTGGAGAGTTGTTTGTCACACAGCAAAAACAGCTACAGTGAGTCAGAAATGGGAGTAGAAAGCTCAAGAAACAACTCATTTTTATTGGGAAGGAATGACTAGAAAGTTTAGGGTTCTGGGGTTCTCAGAAAATCCAGTGTCCCTAGTTTTCCTGTCTCTGCTCCCCCATATTATCAAAATATCTTGAACAGTTGCTGCATAAAACTGTCGCTGTTGTAGAGATATTTTCATGTCATTCATGTGAAATTTTAAAGATAATCACAAGAAATTTTAGCAATTAAGAAGAAGCAGTGTTAGCCAGGAACAACATGTAAGACACAATTGAACAAGCACACTAGAAATTACTTGAGGCTTCCTTGAAAGTCAGTTTCAGATACACTTTGCAGAGCCAAGTAGATGAGAAGGGAGAAGGTGGCGAAGCTGTGGAGCTGGCTGAGACTCACGAGGAGGTATAAGAGGCACCCTCAGGAGTAGCAAAAGATCCATTTTCTTGTTCTACAAAGACATATGTAAACAACTGGCTGGGTAACAAATTTAGCCCATTTGTTTCCATTCCATTTGGATGAGTGCATAGATATAATAACCTGAAAACCCTATTGGTCTCTTTGTTCTCTATGTTTATAAAGATGATGTCTACAAAGTGCTTTTGTATGTTCAACAAGGTGGTCAAAATTATAAATTCTGTAAAGGAAAAAAGGGGAATTGAATAATCATCTTGTAGCCACAACTGTTAATATAGTGGGAATTAACTTCAGAGTTACTGATACTACATGACAATGACTCTCAAGGTGGGGGCAGTGGGGGTGGTCTGTCCTGGGATCAAGCAGTATGGGGGTGCATTGTCTGTAGAGAATTTAAAATCGGTCACAAAATGCACTAAAATTGGTCTGTGCTTCATTACCACCAGCATGTCAGTGATAGTACGTATATTCCTCTCCACAGGTAGACAGCTCCCCTCCCCAATCCGCCCCTGCTGTGGTGAGCTGCCATTATACAGATCAGTGCTGGCTTAGCAGGAAGAAGGTGTAGCCAGAATTTATATACCTAGGGTTTCACTGTTATTTTGCTTCAGGAAAAAAAAAAATACAACAAAGGGGAAAAACCTGAACAAGGTGAATGAATTCATTGCTAACGGTAGAATAAAGGATAACTCATAAAGTGATAACCAATATTGCTCATAAACGGTCAAAAATGTTGCCATTACCGTTAACAGTATGTAGTTAAGTGGGCCTCGATTTTAGAAATATTCTGACATCAAGGCAGAGAAAAGAACTTTCCTGGTCTGTGAAGCCATAAATCAGAAAATAATAATAGATTCAATGTAGCAACATTTTATCCATTAACCAAAAAGACAGAACACATTTTTTTCATGATGGCAAGTTAATTAAAATACATGCGTGTTTTAAAAATCACAAATATATTATTAAATAGACTACAAAATTGACATGAATTTTAAAGATATAATATGAGATGGCAAATAATTTCACTCTTTAAGCTATACCTCCAGGCTTCCTTTGTCTGCACCTCAGAGGAATTTGATAAAAGTTTGGAGCTCTATTTTTCCACCACAAAATTTACCGTATTGTCATGTAATTACTTGTATGTGAATACCTCCCTCTTATATTAATCCCTTCAAGAACATGGACCAATTCTTTTGTCGGTTTATAGTCAGCATCTAGAACACTCCTGAATTAATGCCTGTCCACTCCCAGCCTATCTTAAAGGCTTTAGCCCTACCCTTGTTGTTATTGTTTTTGGGTGCCATTGAGTTGATTTTGGCTCATAGTGACCTCATGTGACAGAATAACACTGCCCCATAGGGCTTTCTAGGCTGTAATGTTTACAGGAAAAGATTGCCAGATGTTTCTCCTGTGGAGATGTTGGTTGGGTTCAAACAGCCAACCTTTCAGTTAGCAGCTAATCGCTTAACCTTGCATCACCAGGACTCCTGCAGCCCTAACCTTAGCCCCTGTCTAAAAAGTGCTGTAGTCAGTCAAGTTTGGTACCACATGACTCTGCTTCCTACCATGGCTCTCTCTCTTTCAACATACACAGTCATTCACTGCATAGCGTCCGTTTGGTCATTGTTTGACTTCATATACATCCGTGGTCCTCTAAGGTTACAGAGGCAGTCCCTAGACTACGAACAAGTTGTGTTTCCTCTTTAAGTTGAATTTGTATGTTGTCAGAACTGTTACGTACAGTTTGTATCTAATGTTAGTTAGTTGAATGTTCATCTTAGCATATAGTACACAGCATACCTTTATATGCATAAAAACATTAAAGAAACATTTCCAGATACACTAAAACATCTTTAACATAATAATTCAGTAATAATAATAATGTTTTGATACACATTGCAATTGAGTGTCTGTTTCTTATTTCAAACCATTGTATGTACCTTGAATTTTTAATGTAATAGGCTTTATGGGGGTTGATTCATAAAATCAGACATTGGTAACCCAGAGACTGCCTATTAATAATATGGTGTTTGCATGATGTCAAAAATCACATAACGTTTTATTTCACAGACCATATCATGGACATCAAGCTACCCATGACTATACATATACATATATATATAGCCCTGGTGGCACAGTGATTACGAGCTACAGCTGCTAACCCAAAATCTGCAGTTCAAATCCACCAGCCACTCTTTGGAAACCCTATGGGGCAGTTCTATTCTGTCCTATGGGGTCGCTATGAGTCAGACTCTACTCAACGGCAATTGGTATTTATATACACACACACACACGCGCACGTGCGCGCGCACCTACTCTTCACCTATCAGCTACCTCACTATATGACATTTCGCATTTACAACAATAGTAAAAAATCTGCTATCCAACTATTTTGGGCGTTAATGACATACATCTGGCAGTAATGAAGGCCAAGGTACAAAGTGAGGGTAACACTGGCTGTAATGGTTAAGGTTATGTGTCAACTTAGCTGGGTCATGATTCTCAGTAGTTTGGCAGTTATGTAATGATGTAATTTGGCAGTTATGTAATGATGTAGTCATCCTCCATTTTGTGATCTTGTGTGGTCATACTCCATTTTCACCTAATGCCAGTTTTCACGTAGAGCCTAACCATGTCAATAAGTGAGGAGTGGGTTTATATATGTTTATATATATATATATACCCTAAGTCAGGATTCATATATATATATATATATAAAATGCTAAAACCAAAAAAACCCATTGCCACTGAGTCAATTTTGACTCATAGCAATCCTATCGGACAGAGTAGAACTGCCCTAAATGCTTTCCAAGGAGCACCTGATCAATTTGAACTGTCAGCCTTTTGGTTAGCAGCCGTAACTCTTAACCACTATGCCACCGGAGTTTTCCTTTTTTCACATCTTATCACTGGTAGTGAGTACTATACACAATGTTGCAGCATGTAATTTGCTGATGTTATCATTCTCATGCCAACTTCCAAAGACAAATAAAGATTGGGATTATAAAGATACTGATAATAAAAGGCAATAATAATGAAAACCAAAAAAAAAGAAAAGAGGTATTTGACTTATGTCAGAACATATGACAGCATCATTAGAACAGAATCCCATTGTAAGTTGAGGACTACTTCCATGTTTGTGTACGTATATGTATACATACACACACAGATATCTATCTACCATCTATCTTTTTATCTCCCTATCTGTCTGTCTGTCTGTCTACCTATCATCCATCTATCTATCTATCTCTTTATCTACCTATCTATCTTTCTTTCTGTCTATCAAGACAGTCCCTGGGTGATGAAAATGGGTAATGTGCTCAGTTACTAACAAAAAGTTTAGAGGTTCAAGTCCACCCAGAAGTGCTTCAAAAAAGCAGCCATTGAAAACTGTGTGGATCACAGTTCTACTCTGACACACATGAGGTCACCATGAGTTGGAATTGTCTCCATAGCAACTGGTTTTATTTATAGAGATACATATATAAATATAAAAGAATGAATACTTTACCAGACATGAGCCACTAATACATTGTTTAGATACTCTTTTTACAGTTCTTTTTGATAGATATATTTTTTTAAGTGAAAGTTTACAAATCAAGTCAGTCGCTCACACAAAAACTTATGTACACCTTGCTACATACTCCCAATTGCTCTCCCTCAGATGAGACAGCCCGCTTCCCCCCTCCACTCTCTCTTTTTGTGTCCATTTAACCAGCTTCTAACCCCCTCTACCCTCTCATCTCCCCTCCAGGCAGGAGATGCCAATATAGTCTCAAGTGTCCACCTGATCCAAGAAGCTCACTCCTCACCAGCATCCCTTCCCAACCCATTGTCCAGTCTAATCCCTGTCCGAAGAGTTGGCTTTGGGAATGGTTCCTGTCTTGGGCTAACAGAAGGTCTGGGGACCATGACCTCTGGGGTCCTGCTAGTCTCAGTCAGACCATTAAGTCTGGTCTTTTTATGAGAATTTAGAGTCTGCATCCCATTGCTCTCCTGCTCCCACAGGGGTTCTCTGTTGTGTTCCCTGTCAGGGCAGTCATCGGTTGTAGCCGGGCACCAGCTAGTTCTTCTGGTCTCAGGCTGGTGTAGTCTGGTTTATGTGGCCCTTTCTGTGATAGATAATTCTTGATTAGCTTAAATAAAACTGCATATTATTAAATATGAAGGAGGATTCTGTAGAGTGGCTTCTCAACACATGCTGTAAGTACTTCCTAATATTATCTTCTGTAGTATTGTTGCTGAAAGTTAAAACCACAATTCCCAGACTCCTTCACAGGTAGGTTTCTGGGTGTATCTTAGATTTCACTTATCGCAAATGCCAATGTGATGCTTTATTTGGAGGGGAAACAAACTGAATGTGGTGCATCCATTCAATTGGCATGGGCTGTGGCGGAGACAGAGTGGTTTTGCAGTCTGCAATGGAACTAATAGCTTACTGATTTGCCAGTTTTCCTATTTGTAGCACAAACATAATGGTTTGGGGTGGCTGAGAGTTGTTCCTGGAAGCTCAGCCTAAAGCCTGTTCCTCCAGCCCTTCTAATGATTTGTAAGCCTTCTATTAGTCTGTAATGAATTCCTTTCTGTTCAGACTAGCTAAAGTGGACTCTGTTGTCTGCAGCTGAACTAAGCCAAAAGAAGTACATTAATGTTGTGTGTGTGTGTTGTTTTTTTAAGAATAACTCTGTCATAAAATTAAGTTTACAGCACCTAATATGCAATAACAATCCATTATAATATCTGAAGGGGACATTGGTGGTTCAGTGGTAAAACTCACCTTCCATGCTGGAGACCAAGTTTGATTCCCTGCCAATGCACCTCATGCACCGTGACCATTCATCTGTCAGTGATGGTTTGCATGTTGCTATGATGTTGAACAGGTTTCAGTGAAGTTTCCAAACTAAGGTGGGCTAGGAAGAAAGGTCTGGTGATATATTTCTGAAAACCAGCCAATGAAAACCTTATGGATCACAATGGTCTGATCTCTAACTGACCATAGAGATGGTATTATGGGGATGGCCAGGGATGGTTTACCCAAAAAGAAAGGTATGCACAGGCTTACTTGTGCTTACTTATTGATCTGTAGTGCAAAATTTCATCTGCTTTCACATCAAATATGTGGTGAAACCCATGTGAAATTGTGCACTGCAGATTAATAAGTAAGCACAAGTAAGCCTGTGTATACATCGCTTACTGGTTAATCTGCTGCCTGGGGATGGTGCAGGATCAGGCAGTTTTTCATTCCTGTTGTGAATGGGGATGCCATGAGTTGGGGCTGACTCTACAGTAGCTAACAACAACAATATAATATCTAGGGACCAAGCCTCTAATAACCTCTAATCATGAAGATAAATATTCAAAACTTACAAGCGTGTGAATAGTTCATCAAATAATGGTAAAATTTAATGAACTAAAGTCCGTGAGTTAAAAACTTATGGTTTCCAAGTTTGTCTTTTATTCATGTCTAAGATCTGGTTTTATTTGGGTTATTTGCCCAAAGAAAATTAGAAGAGAATGTGACCATTAAAGGAAAGTAGACTAACAGCAAAATGTGTTATCAAACTTCCTGACAGTGAAGAATGAGCCAGGAAATTAAGAGAAAATGTAAGAACAAAGGAAGCTTAGTAGTCTGGTCCATTATTATACAGCAAGGGAACTATGTAGGGCAACAGCCTCAAGGGCATCTCTAGATTACAGTACAAAACAGTCTGATCCCCATATAATAATGGCACTAATTTAAGAAGAAAGTTTTAAATTATGTCATATTTCTTCCCTTTCATAATGGTGATGTCCCTTATGTCTAGTACCTGTGTATGTGCCATCTCTCCAAGCAACCAACTTCTTTCCCCCCAAGTTCTGGTTGAGGCCAATGTCAGGGACGCAAAGAGAGTCATAAAATCTAGTTTGTGAGGGAGTCTCTCTCACTGTCTCAGTTTTCTAGTGCTGCTGTAACAGAAGAGACACAAGTGGGTGGCTTTAATGAACAGATATTTATTTTCTCATCATTTAGAAGAGATCCAAATTCAGGGCACAAGCTTTAGGGGAAGGCCCTGTGGATGTGAATTTTAGAAACTGAGGTGCTGGTATATCTGAATTGTGTGACTTCAGACCTAAAGTAAAAACTCCATTCTGAATTAAACTAAGATTTTCATTTCTATTCTTCTAAAGAAACCATTCAGCCTTTTGTCAAAATTTTACTGCTTAAGAAATAAAGAAGGCAGGAGCCTGAATTTCTAACCTGGATTAATAATTCCTGGTGCTTTTTAAGAATGGTTATGCATCTGGTCCCTAAGAAGATGCCTTGATCAACAATAGGTTAGAGAATATGGCTGACAATGTTAAATCAAGTTAGAACCTATAAATAACTTTATAGCCATATAGCATATATCCATGTCCTGCCTCTCAAATTAATTTTCCCTCACTGTGATTTTTACAGTGTATTTCTGCTAGTTCTTTGTAAATTTGAAACTATGTAGAGACTAATTTTGTTAAAATGAGGCAGATTCTGACTATAAAAATCTTGACTGTAAGCCAAAGAATGCAGAGATTCAAGCTTTAACTTATGCACATAAACTTACTTATCTGCTTCAGGAAATTCACTGTGAATGCCCAGGTCCTAGCTCACTGCCCCTTAGCCAGATGAGTGATGTTTACATTTCAAAAGGTTTCAGATTTAGAGCTGATTTAATCTTCACTCTTTCCTAACTAATGGTTGATTTTATATTTGAAGGACTCCAACTGAGTTTGACTCAACCTGCAATCCATCACTAAGCCCCCACATCAAGAATGTGCATATGCCTCACTTTAGAAATATTGTCTTAGTCTAATTGTATCAAGAATAAGAGATTTGTGTTAAACTAGAAATTGATACTTAGAAAACTTGTAGTTTGATAACCCCTTGTAAATTTCTCCTTCCTCTCCCTGCAACCTCTGTTGTGAAACCATTTGCATTTGTTTACTCTGCCTGCTAAATGCTCTTTTGTTCTGCCTACAAAGAAGAACACAGGCTGTGGTCTGCAGTGAATGCCACATGTTTCTCCATTCCATGGAATGAAATTATTCCTTCAATAAAAATTTTGATTAATTTCTATAAAAACATCAGTCTAGTATTTACCATAAGACAGCTCTCTGTCTATTCTGGAGGAAAACTTGTCTCAGCTTCTCTAGGCCCAATGCCCTTGATTAGTGCTTGCTTCTCTGTATTTAAACTGCTCTCTTTTTATATGTCAGAAGTCAATAGGTTTAAGACACACCCTCTACTGATACGAGCTCATTAACATAACAAAGAAAACTCTATTCCCAAATGGTATTACATCCACTGGCCAGACTAAATCCATTGCTGTTCAGTCAATTCTGACTCATAGTGACTCTGTAGGACAGAGTACAACTGCCCCATAGGGTTTCCAAGGCTGTAAACTTTGTGGAAGCACACATCTTTCCCCTGCAGAGCAGCTGCTGGGTTCGAACTGCTGACCTTATGGTTAGCAGCCGAGCTCTTAACAACTCCACTCCCAGGGTTCCTTATTCACAGGTATAGGGGTCAGGATTCCAACACATATTTGTGAAGGACACAATTGAATCCATAACACACACCTTGACCATGGAACCTAAGGAGATGGAGAGTTGCCCTAGAGACTTCTGTAAGGCCCCTGAGCTCTTCTTGGCAGCCTCACTAAGTCAACTTGGTTCTACATTTTGTCACCTGACCTTGTCATTGGAGGCAGTGCAAAATGGAGCACAAGAAATAGAAGGCAATGAACAATGTGAACAACTTCAACTATTCCATTTGGTCTTCCTACCTTGAGATCTGGTTGGTATTTGCACAGGATAGAAATACAACAAGAAAATCAGGTTTCTCTGGAGAAGTTGAGAAGGTAAGTTGGGGGAATGGGAAAAAGGTCTTGAATTTCGTATGATTTTGTTTGATTCCAGCATTTTGCTATAGAGGCAAAATAAAATGTAAAACATGAGTTGTTCCCTTTCCAATCAGAAGAGGTTGCTGGATTTGAACATTTTCCCCTAGTAGCAAAGTTTAAACCATGGACCCAGGAGGAAGAGGTGGACTTCACCAATTCTGGGTAGATTAGACTACAATCTTAGGACAGAAGGATTGGGTGTTTGTAGAACTCTCTGGCAAAGTAAAAGAAATACATGAATTATATGTCAGGAAAGGAGACAAGGTCAAGTAGAAATCACTGGAATTTCTCCGGTCATTGTTCCCAGGAATCTACCATAAGAAATGGTTGAAAAAGCTTTGTGCTCTCCATGTTGTAAACAATATCCAGGTCAGCCATGCTTTCACCCAGGAAGTACTATACCAAAAAAAAAAAAAAAAACCCGTCGCTGTCAAGTCTATTCCGACTCATAGCGACCCTATAGGACAGAGTAGAACTACTCCATAGAGTGTCCAGGGAGGGACTGGTGGATTTGAACCGCCGAACTTTTGGTTAGCAGCCTTAGCTCTTAGCCACTACACCACCAGGGTTTCCGGAAGTAGTACAGATTTTTTTTAGAAGCTATTTCCAACACTATGGTGACATGCCACAAATGGAACATGCTGGAAAATGGAATTTAAAATGTGAATATCACCCTGGCAGGGTTGAAAACTAAATGCTAAGAAGACGTTTCATTAAACAAGCTCAAAGACATTGATTTCACTAATGTCCCTTCTTCCAGTTTAGGTACCTACAGAAGATTTATCCCAGAAAGGACCACTGGATTTGTGTCCTTAAAAGTTGGGGAAACTGAAACTCATACTGATAGAATCAACTGGCAGTGAAAGTGTGTTCAGAAACTTTTTAAAACATCAGTAAAGAGCTGTGAACGCCTGCTGATGTTACCACGTGGTGGAAGCACATCAACCTTTCCCTTTCCAACAACTCCTCACCTCTCTTTGATAAATTTTGGAGTATATGATAGGTCTTTCCTTGCCACCTTTCCCAATCATCCAGTCTGGTGCTTTCCTATCGGATTTAACAGTTCATCAGGACAGCTTTGTAGGGCATCACAAGTGGAACTACCAGCAACATTTGTCCCTGAGAACAAGTGAGTGCAAAGCTGTAATAATCATATTTCCCAAGTGCTATCTTGATTTAATTTTGAGATAATGGCTAAATAACTCTCCATTCTCTTTTGCAGGCAGTTTACTGAGCCCACACTGTAACTCCTTCCTTATCAGACTCTGACACTTCTGAGCTACAACACATAGAGGGACCTGGATGCCTAACACCCAAGGACAGCACCTTCTTCTTTGGGCCCAAGGAATTATTCAAACTACCCAATTCCCAGGAAGCCCACCAAACCTAGCTAACTCCACTCTCCTTGCCACACGTAAGCTGTCTCCTACTACTCTGTTTTGCTACTGCTCTGTCCCCAGGTACAGCCCCTTGTGTGGCTTTGCAGTATTAAGACAGTATTGTGACAATTGACGGAACTTGAATGGAGCCTGTTAATTTCGTGGTGTTGCTAGTTGTGTTATGGTTACACAGAAGAATGCTTTTGTTTGTAAGAGATACACACAAAAAAGTAGGCAGTGGAAATGGGCATGATGTTGGCAAATTACTCTCAGATATCTCAGGGGAATAAAGTTATTTATACTATACTTGCTCCTTTTCTTCAAATTTTAAATTATTTCAAACTAAAAATAAATAAATAAAAACTGCAAGCATAGTACTGTATGCCAACTCTAACCCTTAATGTTCTCTCCTATCTCCTTCCATTCTTAAGAGTGTTCTATGGTGAGAAGGCAGATGGTATATTTAGGAGAAAGTGAATTTTTAAGTAAGTAGCTCATTTCATTTTATTATTTTATTTAGGGCAATAATGGGATTATACCATGTTCAGGTGTGACCAAATTTGGACAGAGATTCTAAAGAAACATATCAGGCACTGGTGGCTCCCATTTTGGTTTTGTTCCTACCAGTTGAACAACTTTAGATGGTTCTGGAAAAGAAGAAAAGGCAAAAAGGCTATCTTCCCAAGTGACTATCTCTGCAAGGAGAGTAAAGAAAGAACAGTGTGTTCATCTGTATAAACACATTCTAGAGGTTTAAACAGTGCTAGGGAAGGACAGTACTGTGAAGACAGGTTTCTCAGAGGTCAGGGGCAGCTAGAAATGGTGTAAGGCTTAGCTTACTGCTTGCAGCGATGGGAAGAATCAGGGCCTCAATTTGGATGACTTATGTTGTTGTCATTAGGTGCTGTCCAGTAGCTTCCAACTCATAGCGTCCCATGTACAACAGAACAGAACACCACCTGGTCCTGCGTCATCCTCACAATCATTATGCTTGAGCCCATCATTGCAGTCTCTGTGTCAATCCATCTTGTTGAAGGTCTTCCTCTCTTTTGCTGACCTTCTACTTTGCCAAGCATGATATCCTTCTCCAGGGACTGACCCCTCCTGATAACATGTCCAAAGTATGTGAAATAAAGTCTTGCCATTCTTGCTTTAAGGAGCATTCTGGCTGTACTGATAGGACCTGGGTTTGTTTTCAAGTCAAGAAATAGCTTTATAATTCAGTTGAGCATTAAACTATTCCTTACCTTTTTGAAGAGATGTAGATCATAAGTTTCTCCCTTAAATTAGGGGGAAAAAAAAAAAGATACAACAAAGGGGAATTATATTAGTACATGTCCCTGCGTATTCACTGAGAACAGCTGTGTGTCAAAAGGAGCAGCAGCAGGCCCTTAGAGAAGAAAGATTCTGGCGGGTAGGAGAACTACCCGCAATGGCCAGGTTTCTCCCCAACAGCAAAGCCAGCCAAGAACTTGCCTGTGAAGCATAAGCGAGCTTAATTAGATGGAGTTCTGCATTTTTCTGCATTAATTGGACCACACCAGTATTTTTTTTCCTGCACATGTGTCTTCAATCCAACCAGCTATTGTTTGTGCTGAAGAATGGAGGCCACCAAGAGACTGTGGCACTATGCCCTACTGGGAACAGACCACAATCTCTCCTGTACCATTTGTTACACCAGTACCTGTGTCAGAGGGAGTTCTTCATTCCTGCACACAGGTGTTCAGTCACCACCAGCAGGGGGAAGGTATAGCTAACCTCATTGGTATTGCAGGCTAGACTTGGGTCTGTTGATGCTCTTTCAGTGATACTAAACCATTTCCTGGGAGAGGGAGTATCTGCTTAGGCAATGGTACTGAAGAGAGGTCCTTGTGCTCATGGACCCTATAAGCCATTGGCATAATGAAAGATGTTTCACAAACATTCCAGGGCTGGTCTCTCTTTATATCCTGTTCTGTGCTCAGGAACCTATGTTGATGCCCAAATTAAAAAAGCCAGTACCTTTCAGGAAGTGAGCAGTCCTGGTCCAGTTGTCTGTTGGGGGTGACTTTAGGCTTTTCTTTTTCTTTAAATTTTTTTTTTTATTAACTTCTATTGAGCTTCAAGTGAACGTTTACAAATCAAGTCAGACTGTCACATATAAGTTTATACACATCTTACTCCGTACTCCCACTTGCTCTCCCCCTAATGAGTCAGCCCTTCCAGTCTCTCCTTTCGTGACAGTTTTGCCAGCTTCCAACTCTCTCTATCCTCCCATCCCCCCTCCAGACAGGAGATGCCAACACAGTCTCAAGTGTCCACCTGATATAATTAGCTCACTCTTCATCAGCATCTCTCTCCTACCCACTGTCCAGTCCCTTTCATGTCTGATGAGTTGTCTTCGGGAATGGTTCCTGTCCTGTGCCAACAGAAGGTCTGGGGAGCATGGCCACCGGGATTCCTCTAGGCTCAGTCAGACCATTAAGTATGGTCTTTTTATGAGAATCTGGGGTCTGGATCCCACTGATCTTCTGTTCCCTCAGGGGTTCTCTGTTGTGCTCCCTGTCAGGGCAGTCATCGATTGTGGCCAGGTACCAACTAGTTCTTCTGGTCTCAGGATGATGTAGGTCTCTGGTTCCTGTGGCCCTTTCTGTCTCTTGGGCTCTTAGTTGTCATGTGACCTTGGTGCTCTTCATTCTCCTTTGCTCCAGGTGGGTTGAGACCAATCGATGCATCTTAGATGGCCGCTTGTTAGCATTTAAATTTTTTTTTTAACGTTTATTGTGTTCTTCCCCTTTTATTAGCATTATGCTTTACCAAAGGTGTATTCTGTTAAATCAAAAGTTGAAAATGTAAAACTAAAGATATTTAAATTAGCCTACTTTTTCTGAGTTTTGTAGTTAAGAATGTAAATAACAAAATGAAATTCTTTAGTTTGGAATAAGAAGAAAGCAGAACGAACACTGTTGAGTAAAAGAGCAAGTTGCAGAAAAATACATGCAGTATAATAACATATTAAAAAAAGGAAAACACACTATGATATGTATTTCCATATGCCTAGAAAAATATCTGGAAGGATAGACACCAAACTTGTAACAGTAGTTGCCTTTAGCGAGTCGGGAAGGAGACTGGAATTAGGGTTACTGGTTAAAGACAATTTTAAACTTAGCTATAATGTTGTATTTTATGAGAAGAATTTATTCATCTATTATTTGGGTAATTGATAATTTTTAAATTCAGAGGATTTTGGCATCCAGGTAAAAAAAGAGATTTAAGATATTTAAAAATTGCAATACTTCAAAGGATATTTTTTGGCTACTTGGAAACATCACCTGCCACGATACAGCCTATTTCTCAACCACAGGAGAAAAATGAAGTGTAATTGAACCTTGATTCAATTAACCAGTAGGTACTGAGAGCCCTTTATGTACATACTTGTGAATCATAGTTAATTAATCATTTTTAGGCACTGATGACAGAATTAAAGTGGAAAACAAAGTTTAGAGTTGACAATGGAAGAAATAAGCAGGTCAGGAGTTAATTAAAATTGATTTGGTATTTTCTTTAATATTAGCCAATGTTTCTTTACCAGTGACACAGCCGTGAACCCACAGTCCTAGGGTTGACACTGAATGCAAAAGAAGCTTCAATAATCTTAGAAAGACTTTATTTTTAGCTGATCAAAATTTTAGTCTGAAAGTTTGCTACAAATCTACATTAAGACCCGTATACGATTCATTACTTAACGTTTACTCTTAACAATAACCATGGGATCAAAATCAATGTCCGCTCAGTAAACTTTATCAAACTACTTCTATAGCGCAGGGCCGGGCAGTGTTTCATTCTGTGGTACAAAGTGTCGCTATGAGTTGGAACCGACTCCACATTACCTAGCAACAACAACCATATTTTCTACAGAATCTCAGAATTATGACCTACATGCTCCCAAATACTCTTTGCCAGAAAGAAAGTGATTAGGCCTAGAAAAGAAGTGTTTCCGGGTTCAAACCCCATTGGATTGCTTTTACTTTGTGTTCTTTCTCTGAATGTGTGATCTGCATAAATTGTTCAGTGAAATGATAAACACAATGCTCACTACACATTCCTTTTAAAACTGTATGAGCGTGTGTGTATATCCTGTATATAGTTAACATTCACATACATATATATGTATAAACAAATGCAACACTCTTGTCAATTAAAGATTATATATGTATGGAACAGGGGGTTATTTTTACATTTTCTACAGGAAGCATGCATTATGTAAACAATCAGAAAAAAATTTATTTGAAAAACAATATTTTCTTGTAGTAAGGGTATTTAAGCATCTAGTTATATTGGTAGGAAGTAGGATTAACTCTGACTTGTTTGGTCAGAATGCGATAGTGCTAAGAAGGGCCTTGACACACTGGAATACATCCTCTCTAAGCAGATGTTTTTGTGAGGCTACAAACTGCCTTAGCTCCATTGCACCATCACAGTGTAGACTAGATTATAACACTTTGATTTAGGCTTAAAGTTGAATGATGTATTTCCTTGAAAAACACTCTATTTATTTTGTTGTATTTTAAAAAAATTATAAAACTACTCCATCCTCATTTTAATTTTTTTCTCTCTCTCACCCGTTACCAATTCTCCCCAACCCAATCCAATGGGCATCTTTCCAGGCCAATAAAAACAGATATGATATGACACATTACTCTTTTGTAATTTGGGCTAATTGGAGCTGAATCTTGTTCTTAGGCCTCTTGTCAGGATCCACAACCAAAGTTAAAAGAAACTTGGTGACATGATCCTTAGGTCATTACCAGAGAGTGCCAGACTCGCCACTCTCTGCAAGGCCACAGTCCATTCATTTTTCAGGTATCTGCCCCCACTCAGTAGTGGGAACCCATTCGTGTGCCGTAATGCTAAAACATGTTTCAGCTCTTTGAAAATATTTCAGTCCGGCAGCACAGCCAATAAAGTACAGTCGGAGCTGATTCCAAAGCCTGAGCTTTAGTGCCAGTAAGGCCCAGCTGAACTTCACCCCTACCACACAAAAGTACTATTTGACTATTGTTAGTTGCTCTTAAGTCGATTCCAACTCATTGGGACCCCACGTGGCAGAGTAGAACTGCCCTATAGAGTTTTCTAGGCTATAATCTTTACAGGAGCAAATGGCCAGTTCTTTCTCCCAAAAAGTCACTGGATGGGTTTGAACTGCCAACTTTTGGCTAGCAGCTGAGCACATAACCGTTGCTCCACCTACTTAAATATTTAAATACTATGTGGCTGTTTAGATGTACATTGATTCATTAAAATTGAATAAAATCAAAATTTAGTTCCTGCTGCACTTCAAGTGTACACACTTCAGTGCTTATAGTTATATGTAGCTTGTTGTTGTTAATTGCCTTAGAGTGGTTTTCGACTCATGATGACCCCATATGTACAGAATAGATCTGCTTCATAGGGTTTTCTTGGCTGTAATCTTAATGGAAACAGATCCCCAGGCCTTTTCTTCTCCAGAAACCTTATATATTTCTAGAGGCACCATATCACACAGTAAGATATAAAACATTTCCATCAGCAGAAAATTCCATCTGACGGTACCGGTCTAGAAATTGATTTAAGGTTCTAGGGTAATTTAGTGGGGCAAATAATAATCTTTTCAACCAATGGTGCTGGAATAATTGGATATTGTATGAAGAAAAAATAAAAAAATAAAAAGAATCTTTGCCCATACCTTATACCATGAACAAAAATTTACTCAATTTATAGACTTAAACATAAAAGCTAAAATTATAAAACTTCTAAAAGTGAAAATCTTTATGATCTTGAGCTTGGCAAAGATTTCTTATGTAGGATACAATGTATGAAGCATAAAAAAATGATTAATTGAACTTCATCAAAATTAAAATGTCTCCTCTTCAAATGTAAGAAATCGTTTTAATTCTCCTCGAATCCAGGTTTCTGGGTCCATGGAGTTGTGGTGACCCACTCAGGCCATCTGCCCTTAGGTGTCCTTTTGAACCTTGAGCCTTTAAGGAACTGTTTTCCTAAAGTCACGTTCAAATCAGACAATAGCCTAGTAAGCAGCTTAGCAGAGATGGGTTTTCCTTAGGTATTGGGGTCTTCTAGAGAATTATTTATGTGCAGCCAGATTCAAGGAGCAGGAGTCCCAGGCTCTGACTGGAAAATGTATGGCATGTCCTTAGTGGCTCTGTTTCTACAACTGAGCAACCTTGGAACTCTGCAACTGTTCCGATGGTGTCTTCCGAGAAATGAACATGACAATGACCTATATAACCCGTTTTCACCATCCCTTCTTTGGAGCACCTTCCTAATACTTCCTGGGTTGATGCTGCCTGATTCCAATTGTATCTACTCACAAGAAGTATATTCTGTTACACTAATTTTTTCAAGCCACGAAATTGGTGGCTTGAAAAAGCAAGTGACAAACTGGAAGAAAATATTTACAACATATATCTGACGAGTATTTGTATTAAGACTATTAAAAAAAAAACTACAGCTTAATAATAAGACAATTAACCCAATAAAAATGGGAGAAATTTTAACAGACATTTTATCGAAGAAGATATACAAAAGGCCAATAAGCACTTACAGGGATGCTCAACTTTAGTGGTCTTAAAGAAATGCCAATTAAAACCCATTGTTGTTGTTAACTGCGGTTGGGTAGACTTCCGACGCATGGCGACCTTATGAACAACGTAAGAAAATGTTTCCCAGTCCCGCGTCGACCTCACAATCACCAGCATGTTTGAGCCCATTGTTGTGGCTATTGTGTCAACCCATCTCACCCATAGTCTCTCTCTACTTCATCAAACATGATGTCCTTCTCTAGGTATTGATTCCTCCTGAGGACATGCCCAAAGCAGGTGAGTTGGACATGGTTCTCTTGTGATCCATGAGGTTTTCATTGACTTATTTTCAGAAGTATATTTTCAAGCCTTTCTTCCTAGTCTGTTTTGGTCTGGGAGCTCTGCTGAAACGTGCTCGCCATGGGTGACCCTGCTGGTATTTGAAATACCAGTGGCATAGCTTCCAGCATTATAGCAGCGTGCAAGTCACCACAGTATGACAAACTGATATATGGTACACTCACTAGAATGGCTAGAATTAAAATGGCTGGATCTCTCATATATTGGCAAAGATATATAGGAATTGAAACCCTCATACACTGTTGATAGTAATGTACAATGGTATAACCATCCTGGAAAACAGTTTGGCAGTATCTTATATAGTTAAACATATACAATCTAGCAATTCCCCTCCTAGATATTTATCCAATAAAAATAAAATCATATGTTCTCGCAAAGATTTATACTGAATGTTCAAAGCAGCTTTTATTCATAAGAGTTAAAAACTGAAAACAACCTAAAAGTTTATCAACTGCTAAACGGATAAACAAATTATGGTATACCCATACAATGAAATGCTACCTAGGAATAAAAAATAACACACTACCGATATGCATAGCAACATGGATGAATTTTGAAAACATTAGGATGAATAAAAGATATAAAATCTATAGTGACAGAAAGAAGATCATGGCTGTCTAAGGCCAGGGTAGGATGGAGTGGGAATATTAATAGCAAAAGGGCTTGGGAGAGCTTTTCATCTAACAATAATATTTTGATAGTGGGTACATGGGTATATGCATTTTTCAAAACTCATTTAACTGTACATTTTAAATGAATGCATTTTATTGGATGTAAATTATATGCTATATGTAAAGTAGATTTAAAATATATACATATCATTCATTCTAACAAACCCAGTGGGGGAGTTCAACTCATAAATAAAAGTGTATATATCTACATGGATGTTCATTATCTCACTGTTTGAATTACAAAATAACAAAATAAATTCTCATTACTAGAGAAATGGTGAATTATATGATAATTATTTGCTTAATTTATTCAAGAATTTTGCATTATAGTTTTCAAGTAATGGCAATGTACTAAACCGTGTTTTTAAGAAGTCATCATAAAGTATAATGAACACTTTCTTCCTAGCTATTAAGTTCAGATTTCAGTCAAACATCTTTCATTTTGTCACTTCTTGCTTATATGTGGTAAATAGATGAATGAATCATTGTTGAGTGCTCCTATTATTTCTAGAGAACTATTTCCCCATATCAGCATGTGAATGCTTAGTTACCTCTATACATGAAAAAATTCATTCATTCACCTAATACTAATTGAACACACACAATGTGAAAGGTTCTGTATCAGATACAAGACAAAGACTCTATCATTATGGAGCCAACGTTCTTACTGGGAAATACAGACAATAATCTTATAAATAAATACGGTAATTTCAGATAATGATAAGAGCTACAAAGGAGATAAAACAAGGAAATGTTATAAGAGGCAATTTGGGGTGATAGCTGTGGTGGTCCAAGAAGTCTAAGAAGTCTTCTCTTAAAAATGACTTTTGAAATAGGACCAGCGTAAGGCAAACACCCTAAAATCAGGGAATGGGGAATTCCGTACAGAAAAACCACAAAAGCCCTGAGACAGACCTGAATTTGGTGTGTTTAAATTTCAAAAAGAAAGGAAGTGTCACTTGATTATGGCAGAGAAGGAAAGAGATGAAGCACAAAGAGGCAGGAACCTCTCATGGTGAGAAGTTTGGATTTTAGTCTTATTGTAATGGCGATTTGTTGGAGATTTTTGAGAAGAGAAGTGATATAACTTGAGTTGCGTTTTAATTAACATTCAAAAATATATATCATCCAGGAGGCTGTGTGGAGAATGAACTGTAGGGAGAACAAAAGCAGGAACCAAAAACTGAGTTATAGACTGTTACGGTTGTTCAGGTAAGAAATGATAGTGGTGTGGACCTGGGCTGAGCCGCTAGAGATGGTTAGGATCAGGACACATTTGGAGACAGAACTGACAGGACTTGTTTATGTATAAAATGATGGTAGGATGAAGGAAGATCATCATTTGCTCCTAGGTTTTCAGCATGAACAACTGGGTGGATAATGAGACGTTCTAGTTTGGATAGCATAAAAAACGTAGTTATGCAATTTTCAACTGTTACTTTTGAAGTGTTTAATAGACATCTAATTGCAAATTTGACACTTAGTTGGAGATCAAGGCTAGTAGAGCAGATTTTGGATCATCTGCTTATGGGAGATATTCAAGGCCATGGGTCAGGGTTCGATCACATAGAAGAGAGCCCAACACTGAATCCTGCAGCACTGCAATATTTAGAGATCACTCAGAAGGAAAGCCAGCAAAGGGAACTAAGAAAAGGTAGCCCAAGATAGGAGGAAAACCAAGAGACTGGTGTCTAGGAAATATATGGGGGAAAATATTTCAACAAGGCAGGAGGCATAACTATGCCAAATGACCCTGAGAGGTCAATAAAATGAGGGAATAGAATTGACTATTGGATTTGGCAAGAGGGAAGTCACTGGTGATTTTAATAACAGATATTTCAAGAGACTTATGGGAATTGATGCCAACAGAGCAAGTCAAGGGGAAGATGAGAGGTGAGAAAAGAAATTTGTGGAGTTAGTTTTTTACCCTGAATGGAAACAGAAACTGGTGTAGCTGAAGGGGCATGCAAAGTTGAAGGAGCATTTGTTTACATAGGTATTAGTGTTTGAAAGGTCATATGCAGGGGCAGATTACCCAAGAAGCAAGGTAAGCATGGCTGACTTGTGCTTGTTTACTAATCTTTAGTGAACAATCTCACATGGGTTTCACCACAGATATGTTCACTACTAATTAGTAAGTAAGCATAGATAAGCCCTTGCTTACCTTACTTACTGGATCATCTGCCCCTGTCAGAGACTGTAAATTTGGAAAGAGGCTTTGATTCTACAGGAAAGTGCTGTGGAATTGGGAGACAGATGCCAGCCATACCTAGAAGCAGAATCTTTGATGTGGTGAAAATATGTGAAGTTGTTCACTACAGAAGATCTGGTAAGCCTATTGGATAATCCACCTGGTCGTATGAATAAGCCATTAGAAAGGAAGAAAATGATGAAATAACAGGGAAACAAAAATCATGGAAGGAGAAAAATTCTTGAGATGGAGAGATAGGAAGGAATCAGAGCAAAAGTGCAAGAATTGACCCCTGATAGAAGGGAAGATGTGTTTTTCCTTGTAATAAGAGAGAAAGCAGAGTTAAGTACAGAGGTAGGTAGGCTGTTGGATTTGGCAGTGAGAAATTGAGATTATTGATGCATGAATGGATCTATTTTTCAATGAATTATTAGTTAGCAATTGAGAGTAGGGTGGGAGGGGGTGTTGGAGGTTCGAGGATAGGGGAGAAGGTGTGCAATAGCTTCCAAAGAGTGAGAAAGTGAAGTTACTAGAGGATTATTGAAATGGAATAGAAATATAAATACCCATTTGAGACTTACAGTGAGATTTCTCAGGGGGAGTAATTATTAGTGGAAATGAAGTTTTGCGTGTGGCTGTGAAAGAGGTTAGTAAGATGGGGTGGAAGGAAAGAATGTTGGAGTTGAGGAGGACAAAGAACTGAGAGATTATCTATGTGTATGCTGAGGTCATAAAGACTGAAAAAAGGTGAGGTAGAAAGACAGTGAGGGAGATACCATGATAATTGGTGAAGATAAGGAAGAATTGGAAAGTCAGCTAAAAACAACAAAAATATAGTAGTGAAGTCTGATTGAATGCACTCTGAACTAAATCATCTCTGATTTTTATGATTCTAGGTTCTCTGACCTAATCCTGAATTATCATCATCTTGGAAGATTGTTAAGGGACTTGGATGCAAAGTTTCATCTGTAAAGCTTCAAGTCTATCTAGAGAGGCCTGAATTCTCAGGTTAGTACTGAAACACCAACTATGGGTAAATGGCACCTCTACTAGGCTGCAATACTCCAAGTCCCCAACATGCTGATTCAACAAACATTTATCCTCACCTACTGTACTTTGTAGTGGACGCTCAATAAATATTTGTTATTTACTTTTCACTTCATTTTCTGGGATACAATTCCTTTTCTGTCAAAACATCTAATAGTATCCACAATAAATGTACCTACCTTCATTCCAAGGAATATGATTGTAATTCAAAGCAAATTATTATTATTGTCATCGTTATTCTCATAATTTATTACTGTTATTAAACTCTTTTTCTGCCAGAACCTAAAGAGGAATTTACATTAGCAGCTGTTATAATTTTGTACATTCAAATAATTGCAATGCCAATTTGTAAATGTTAAATGTCATAGGAATGGGAAGCAAGGTCAGTAATAATGGGTTTGGATTTATTGAAACAGCATGCCTCACAAGACACACATAGATTAATTCAGTACCAAATCTTAGAATGCATGAAATGAGTTGAGAATAGTCAGTGAAAGAAGATCATAGGTTTTCTATGTGCTTCAATAAATATTTTCAGCAAATCGTTATAACAGGAATTAATTTACAATGCAGTGAAAAAATATTTATAGTGAGAATAAAGGGGAGCTAGTGCAAGCATTCAAGTTAATTATAGATCTTAACTCAGGGAAAGTCAGAGAATTTAGGCAGATTCTTAAGAGAGAAGAGGCATTTGGAACATGATTTAATCCTCTTTGCAGAGAGGAAATTTTGATTTGCAAAATTGTATGAATTCAGTTCCTAATTAGTTATGAATTTTAAGAGTGGTCTGATGAATCTGATGGTTTCCGGAAGCTCTTTTCAAAGCTCTGAGAACTTGAGAACCTACATAGAACACCACTGGGGGAAAGGATGGGAGTGAGGGTGAAAGACAGGCAAGAAGGGAATGACCTTATAGCAGTCGTGAGTTTGGGTGGTGCAGTGACTGGTGAGATAAATGCAGAATGAAGGGGTGGAGGTGGGGTGCCCATAGTCTTCTGCTACACACTTTACTCGACCAAGGAAGAGGACAGAACCCAAACCAGGCCACTGTATGCCATCTGAACAGTAACAATTTTCTGACTTCCCAACAGGTAAGGAAAATGGTACTTTCCGCAACTATGAGAGCAGTCCCTCTACAGTAGGGTGTGCACTATGATTCACTAGGGCACATGAACAAATGATGGGATTTTTGTATTTCTGTAATAACCAAGGAAACCCTGGTGGCGTAGTGGTTAAGTGCTATGGCTGCTAACCAAGAGGTGGGCAGTTCAAATCCACCAGGCGCTCCTTGCAAACTCTACGGGGCAGTTCTACTCTGTCCTACAGGGTCGCTATGAGTCAGAATAGACTCGACAACACTGGGTTTGGTTTGGGTTTTTTGGTAATAACCAAGAATTACCAAAAAATCAATTTTGCTAATATTTTGTGCATGTAATAATGAGTTACACATTTTTCTTTTACCAAAAAAACAAGTATTTAAAATGTGAACCATTTCATGAGGATAAGTTAGCGGTATGCTACCTAATAAAAACTTTCAAAAAAGCGAAAACAATCTACCTGTCCCATTACTATACAGGTGACTTTCAAGAAATGAGTAAGAAAAAACTAATTTTTCAAGAAAGAAAACTTGTGCTATGATTACAGCATTGGAAAATTAACTTTTGGAAATATTTCCTTAATCATAAATATTTGCTATTGCAAACCATATATATCAATTACAAGGCCTCTCATGTCTGAACACTTATACTTGGAAATAAAATTTTCTAACCTGCTAAAAACAATCTTCACATCATGCAAGAAAACTAACACAAAATGGATCAAAGACTTAAATAAACCTGTTGCTGTCAAGTCGATTTTGACTCATAGTGACCCTATAGTGTAAGAACTGAAACCATAAAACTCTTAGAAGAAAACATAGGGGTAATGCTCGGGGACTTAGATTTTAACAGTGATCCTTAGATATGACACTGAAACCATGAGCAATAAAAGACAAAATAGATAAATAGGAATTCATAAAAATTAAAAATTTTTGTTCATTAAAAGACTTTACCAAGAAAGTAAAAAGACAACCTATAGACAGGGAGAAAAATTTTGGAAAGCATATGTAGAATAAGTGTTTAATATTCAGAATATATAAAGAACTCTTACAACTTAACAATAAAAATACAAACAGCCCAATATAAAAACAGGGAAAAGACTTGAATAGACATTTTTCCAAAGAAGACATACAAATGGCCAACAAGCACATGAAAACAAGACATACAAATGGCCAACAAGCACATGAAAACAAGACATACAAATGGCCAACAAGCACATGAAAAGAGACTCAGTGTCATTGGTCATTAAAAAAAAAAAAAAAAAACCTGTTGCCGTCCCGTTGACTCTGACTCATAGTGACCCTGTAGGACAGAGTAGAACTGCACCACCGGGTTTCCAAAGACCACCTGGTGGATTCAAACTTCCGACATTTTGGTTAGCAGTCAAGCTCTTAACTACTATGTCACCAGGGTTTTCCATTAGTCATTAGGGAAATGCAGATCAAAACCACGATATCACTCACACCCACTAAGATGGCTATGATTAGAAAAACAAGAAAAAAAAAAAACACAGCTGTTGGTGAGGATGTGGAAAATTTGGAACCTTTGTCCATTGCTGGTGGGATTGTAAAGTGGTACAACCTCTATGGAAAATAATTTGGCAGTTTCTCAAAAAGTTAAACAGAATTGCAATATGATCCAGCAATTCAACTCCTAGGTATATACCTAATAGAATTGAAAGCAGGAACACAAATAGATGTTTGTAGACCAATGTCCATTGCAATACTGTTCGCAATAGCCAAAAGGTAGAAACAGCCTAAGTGTCCAACAGATGAATGGATAAACAAAACGTGGTGTATACATACGATGGAATATTATTCAGCCATAAAGAGAAATGTCATCCTGATACATGCTACAACATGGATGAACTTTGAAAACATTATGCTGAATGAAATAAGTTAGTCTGAAAAGGACAAATACTGCATGATCCCACTTATGTGAAATACCTTGAATAGGCAAGTGCATAGAGACCAAAAATTATTAATGGTTAAAAGGGAGGGTGGGAGAGAGAAAGAAAGGAAGACTCACTGCTTAGGGGACACTGAGCTTTTTTAAGGCTAATGGAAAAAATTATGGGAACGGATAAGGGTGATGGTTGAACAACATGATGACCATAAGTTAATGTCACAGAACCGTACATATGAATAAAGTTGAAATTACAAATGTTTTGTTACATATATATTCACCACAATAGAAAACAAAACAAACCAACATCAGCAACAAAAAATAACCCAACACTCTTTCAAACGAAGCATCTCAGTGAGTCTTGAAGTTATTTGTTGGAAGTATCACAGTGAAACACCTCGCAATTAGTTTGCTTGGAAAACTGATTGACACCTAAGGAGATGAAAATTTTAGGTGAATTTCAAGAAAAATGTAGGCATAATTACATAGTTTGATTGAAAAGAAGTCTCCTGAGTTAGTACATTTATCCAACAATGCTCTGCTTCCACTGGAATCTATGAATCTGTGAGGTCTCTTCACTTTCTTGATAAAGTCTTCTGATGAACAAAAATTTTCAGTTTTTATGAGTTCCCATTTGTATATTTTGTCTTTTATTGCTCACGTTTTCAATGCCATATCTAAGGATCATTGTTAAAATCTCAGTCCCCAAATAAAGGGAACTAAGAGTGATATCTTCAGATTGCTATATGACAAATGTTTAAAACAAGCTTTTCAAATAAAGCAAAATCACATTATCTCTCTAAAATTGTGATTAATCGTAAATAAAAATATTTAAAATAAAAATTAAAAAAAATTAAATATTTTACTTTATCTCATTTTTAAACTAGCAAGTTTTATAATGTGTGTCATATATCAGTAGAATGATACATGTAAGTGATTTTTAAACAAATGCATATATACATTTTTTACTACTAGGAGTTTGCAATCATGAAAGTTTGGGAACTTCAGTATTAGGACACCTTTCTCCACTAATCATTTGATCTAAAAAAATACTAATAATTTCACCTTACTATGCCTCTTTGACTTGATGGCACTGGGTTGGTTTTTATGCCTCTTTACGGTTTGTAAAACACCTTACATAGATCATTTCATTTTGATCTTATTACTATTTTTGAGAAAGATAGACTGGGTATTATTAAGCCAATTTTATAGATAAGAAACAACTAGGAAAATTAAGCACTAATAAATGACAGAGCCAGGATTTAGATTTTGGTCTTTCATTTCATGAAATACAGTTTCTCCATTCTTTCGCCCTAACCAGGCATATCTAATTGGCCCAAAACCTTCTTCTAAATTACCTCTGATCTGTATCTACCTTGCTTGGGACATGAATGGCTGTGGCACCAATGCCCCAGAAGCAGAAATACTCAGGTTGCAAAAGAGAGTAAAATCACTGCTTAGCTCACAAAACAAATTCAAGCACACATCTCTGAAGTTGTCAGCCCCTCCTGTCTTAGTCTACAGCCACACCAACAACAGAGGCAATGGGAAGGAAAGGCCTTCAATACTATCAAATACTTTCAACATAGGATGAGTTTAGGAAAAGTCTTCAGTACTATCAGATGCTATTAGGATGTGGCAAGCTAAGCTTTCTTACCCCAAGAATGTGCCTGTGCTCATCCCTCTGCCCTATCTCCCCTCCACTTGGCCCTTGCTGCCTTCTGTCAGCCTCAGCTCCCAGGTAATGTCTTTGGGGGAGTCTTTCTTCAAGGCCAGCTTAAACTAAAGTCCTGTCTTAGGGTTCTCTAGAGAAAGAGAACCAGTTGTCATTGAATTGATCCTGACCCATAGTGACCTCATGTGTGTCAGAGTAAGACTGCGCTTCTTCACAGGGCTTTGAAGGCTGTAACCTTTCTGAAGCAGATCACTAGGCCTTCCTTCTGAGGTGCCTCTGTGTGGGTTCAAACCATCAACCTTTCAGTTATTAGTTGAGTGCTTAACTATATATGTATATGGGCTGTCGTTGTTAGTTCTGACACACAGAGACTCTATGTATGATGGAATGAGACACTGCCCTTTCCTACACCATCCATACAATTATTGCTGTGTTTGAGCCCATTGTTGCAGCCACTGTGTCAATCCATCTCATTGAGGGTCTTCTTCTTTTTCTCTGACCCTCTACCTTACCAAGCATGATGTCTTTCTCCAGGGACTGGTCTTGTGATAACATGTCCAAAATGCCTAAGACAAAGTCTCGCATCTTTGCTTCCAAGGAGCAATCTGGGCTGTACTTCTTCCAAGACAAACTTGTTCATTCTTTTGGCAATCCATGGTACATTCAATATTCTTAGTCAACACCATAATTCAAAGGTATCAATGCTTCTCTGGTCTTCCTTATTCATTGTCCAGCTTTCACATGCATACGAGGTGATTGAAAATATCATGGGTTGGGTCAGGTGCACCTTAGTGCTGAAAGTGACTTTTTTGCTTTATAACACTTTAAAGAGGTCTTCTGCAGCAGATTTGCCCAATGCAAGACAACATTTAATTTCTTGACTGCTGCTTCCGTGGGTGTTGATTGTGGGTGCAAGTAAAATAAAATCCTTGACAACTTCAATCTTTTCACTATTTATCATGAAGTCCAGTTGTGAGGATTTTCGTTTTCTTAACTTTGATGTGTAATGCATACTGAAGGCTGTAGTCTTTGATCTTCATCAGGAAGTGTCTCAAGTCCTCTTCACTTCCAGCAAGCAAGGTTGAGTCATGTGCGTATCGCAAGTTATTAATGAGTCTTCTACCAATCCTGGTGCTGTATTCTTCTTCATATAACCCAGCTTCTCAGATTATTTGTTCAACATACAGACTGAATAAGTGTGGTGAAAGGATACTATACTGACTTGCACCTTTTCTGATTTTAAACCATGAGATGTCCCCTTGTTCTGTTCGAATAGGTTTCGCATAACCACGATTAGGTGTCCTGGAACTCCCAGTCTTTGTAATGTTATCCATAATTTGTTATGATTCATATAGTCAAATGTCTTTGGATAGTCAAAAAACATGGGTAAATGTCTTTCTGGTATTCTTTGCTTTCAGCCAAGATCAACTGACATCAACAATGACATCCCTTGTTCCATGTCCTGTTCTGAATTCAGCTTGAATTTCTGGCAGTTCCCTGTCAATGTACTGCTGCAACCATTTCTGAAGTATCTGCAGTAAAATTTTACTTACTTGTGGTATTAATGATATTGCTCAATAATTTCTGCATTCTGTTGCATCACCTTTTTTTGGAATGGACACAAATATGGATCTCCTCCAGTCAGTTGGCCAGGTAGCTGTCTTCCAAATTTCTTGGTATAAACCAGTGAACACTTACAGCATTGCATCCATTTGTTGAAACATCTCAATTGGTATTCAGTCAATTCCTGGAGCCTTGTTTTTTGCTAACAGGTTTTTTTTTGGTTCAGTGTAGCCTGGACTTCCTCCTTCAGTACCATTGGTTCTTGATCATATACTACCCCCTGAAATGGTTGAACATCAACCAATTCTTTTTGGTACAGTGATTCTGTGTATTCCTTTCATCTTCTTTTGATGCTTCCTGTGTTGTTCAATATTTTGCCCATAGAATCCTTCAGTATTGCAACTCGAGGCTTGAATTTTTCCTTCAGTTCTTTCAGCTTGAGAAATGCTGAGCATGTATGTATATATAGAAAGAGAAAGGGAGACAGAGACACTGAGGAAGAGACAGAGAAAGACAGGGAATGATTTACCTGAAGGACTTGGCTCACACAATTATGGGGGCTGGCAAGTCTAAAATCCATAGGTAAGGTGACAAGCTGTAGGCTTCTTCAGACTTGCATCCTCAAATCCATAGGTTAGGCAACAAGAAGAATGATAAGAGCATTTTGACAAGATATCTATTTATAGTTCTGTGTTCTGTTCTTTATGTGTGTGTTCTGAAGGCAGAACACAGCCTAGGGAAACTCCTTTTTTTGTTCTTAAGGCCTTCAACTAATTGGATGAGGCCTACCCAGTTATAATAAAGGGTTATCTGCTTTACTTAGTGCCAACTGACTTAATCATATGTAACTACTCCGTAACAGCAACTGGACTACTGTTTGTCCGAACAACTGAACACCACACCCCAGCCAAGCTGATACATAAAACTAACATTACAAGGCCCTTCCTGTAAACTCACTGAAATAGTCCCTTTGCTCACCCAGCCATAGCACTGGTCATCTCATTTCATAATTCTACAACTTGTCTGTCTGTAGCACAGAGCTGGAGGCTCCAGGGCACAGACCCTGGCATGCAGTGGGGCTCCGCGTCTTTGCTGAGTGAAGGATTGGATCTGTGAATTTGTATTGCCAGTGGTAATACACTTCCATTCTTCTCTTCCTACTCTTGTAGTGATCAAAGCATTTTAACCTTTTCAAACCAAATCTTGATGTTCCCAGAGCTCAGTGTTAGAGGGAAGTAATAATGAGAGCGAATGCTTATTTGTGAAAAAGAGTTCTGGGTCCAGTTATTCAATTTGAATTCTCTGGGCTCAGATGGACCCCACAAAAACAACCTCTAAACCTTCTCCAAAGCCTGAGGCAAGCAAAATTGTTTTCCCTGAGTTACAGAAAGCCAAATCCACTCCTTGTCTTTCATCATGTTCACAGCACTAAACCCGGTAGGTCAGACCTTGGTAGGCCTATGCCAACAGCTGCTGAGCCTTCTTGCCTCAGCACCTGACAGAGAGACCCTGGCGCCAAGCATTTTGAGCAGAAAACTGGGCTGATTCAGGTGCTGGGCTTGGTTCTTCAGAAGCTGCTATCTGGATATGCTCCACCTCGGAGACAAATGCTAAACTCCGGAGTTCTTCAGCAAGGAGGGGGCTCCAGGTGCAGCTTTGAGCAGCATCAACGCACTAATTTATACTCATTGGACCACAGCAATAGTATATAATCAGAAGAGTCCACCTGCCATAAATGCCCTGGCTGGGCAAATAGTGATATTGTTTGGCATTAACCTGGTGGCTACCTGCAAGGGGCAAAGTGAAAGTGGGTACAGTCCTGGTATGGAGTTCATACTCAAAGTCAAGGTCAGTGAATTCAAACTGAGTGCCAAAGAGTGCTCATATCCCCTACATGCCTGCCAAATGCTGTAAGCCTGCTCTTCTTTCTGCTTGAATGTCCTCTCTGCTTAGTTTATACAAAACGAGACTCATAGGCAAAGGGTAATCACCAAACAAGAGAAATAAAAAGAAGACATTACTGAACGAATAGAAATTTCAAAATAGAAAAGCTTCCCCTACTTCAAGCCATGAACACTTAGAATTTTTTACATTTTGACTTGACTTAAATCAATGTGTTAATAAATAAGCTATCACTTGGAGAGGGGAGTTTTCTTCCTCTGAACCTAATTACTAAGATTCATCGGCTCTCTACAAAGCTGGGTTTTGCCTTAACCGACCTTATTTAAGACCTTAAAAGGTTGACTGCTGAGTGGATGCAGTATTAGTAACAACCCCACTTGACAGCTGCTATGCATTAATTTCTAAAGTTTTGCTGAATATTATCCTCATTACATCTCTTTAAGGCCAGGAGACAATTATAGAGAAACGCCATAGAGGAGGTAAGTCCAGTTTCCTACCCAAGATCTCAGTCCCAGGCAAGGCCAGGGTGTAGACACAATCTCACTCCTTCTCCTGGTCCTTGTCCTACCCACTGTTCGCTAGGCTGTTAACAAAAGGAGAACTGACTTTAGTTCATCTCAACTGTCCCCTTTCGTAGCTCCTTTTCGGACCCTGGCTGTAATCCAGGAGCACAAACCAAACATATACAGACCTTCATCTTTGCATTTTGCTCTCAACTTACTGATGCTTAAAAAGTAGGAGATGGTCACTAATGGTTTTGCATAACTCATATAAGCTACTATATTAAGCTTCACCAATAGAAGGGAGAAGAAAGAAAAGAATGTGCTATTTTTTTTTATTTTATAGTTCTGGCAACTAATTGTCTAGGATCCTGCTCTGATTTGTTTATCGCACTGATTCATTCCTCCGTAGAGGCAAGAATTTTTTTTAAGGCCAGCGTCTGGATCCAGCCCAACTCTTCCACATTACCCCTCTGCAGCCTCCCTCCACCCAAGCCTCCTGCTTCATCTCAGGGCTGTGTACTTCGGTGCCTTTCACTCAAAACCAAGTCCCGACTCTTCATTTTCCACCTCCAACTGGTGATTCCAGCACCCTCTGGGTGTGTGCTTAGAGAACCCTCAGGGGTAATTAGACTCCTTCATATCCTTTGGGATGGCAGTAAAGCTCCTGGAACAGTTATTTATTAACAGACATCACCTTAATCACTTTTTCAAGATGTCTTTTTTCTCTACTCAGTGACATGGAAAGGCAGAAGGAATACAATGGTAATTAAGTTGCATTTATAGCATTTTTCTATGCTATCAGGATTCTCCTTTCTGTGAGCAATGCAATTACTGAATGGGGGTGAGAGAGCAAAGAAAACCTAAGTAGTGTAGATGGAGAAAACATTTAAAATTGTTTCAAAGTGAGATGAAATAATGGAGGTGGAGGTATGAACAAAATCTGCTTTTGAGCAGAAGCTGCAGACAGAAAAACACATAGCGGGAGAAGAGGGCATGGCTGTAATGCCCTGGCAAAGGCTTCAGAGGAAGTTAAAAAGAGAATCTGGGCTCCTAGCAGGAGACACAGAAGGATGACAAAGAAGTTTACAGTCAAAGCTCGTATTCCTCAGATATGACCCAATGGGCACAGCTAAGCACAGAGGTTCAGGGTTTGACTTTTATCCCCAGTTCTGGGCTTGACCTGAGGCTTTCCTCCTCTCCACTATTCATTCTCGAAATCCTAGCACTCATCCTTCAAGGCCCAGCCACCATTCTACTTCCCTTCACCAACCTCCCCAAAGCACCCCCTCCTTACTATTACTACATTCACTGGAACTTCTATAGGATGCATTGCTTTTAAGTACTCATTTGCTTCCTCTCTTAGTATCGCATTTTTGATATGTGTGTGTATATATATATGTTATTAATTTCATGCATTTGTTTCATCCTTAAATATTTTTTAACTTCTATCATGTGTAATGCTGAAGACACAACAGACAATAAGAATCAATATTTTCCCTCAATAGGAGAATCAGAAAAGAAAATATATAGTTTCAATGGAGTATGATGAAGAAAAAACCAGTTGTCATGGACTCAGTTCTGACTCACAGTGACCCCATGTGCATCAGAGGAGAACTGTGCTCCACAGGGTTTTCAAGGCTATGACCTTTCAGAAGTAGATTGCTGGGCCTTTCTTCTGAGGTGCCTCTGGGTGGACTAGAACCTCCAACCTTTCAGTTAGCAGACAGACATGTTAAGCGCTTGCACCATCCAGGGACTCCATACAGTATGATAATGCCTCTTGGATTTCTTCCAGCAAAGCTTTCTATTCCTCCTACCTTAGAGGCTCACATTGAAAGGACAAGAGAGACCACTGGTGTCTTTAGAGTCTGTTTCCAGGTTCATAACCTGAAAATATGAAGATAAAGTTCTGTGAGAAACACAAGTTTCTAAAAGGATACAGTCTAAAAGGATCAGAAAATACTTTCTGGGAAAGGCAAATTTATGCTGAAACTCGCATTATCCAGAAGAAGAGAATTTCTCCACTCCAGGATGATAGATGATCTTGACCCGTCATTGATTCCCTGACCACCACAGGAAAAGCATCTCTTTTATGTGTCATCTCTTCCTGTCCTAAGCCCAGCTAACAGCATATAGTCAAGAATTTCCACATAAATGATAGATTACTGCTGGGAAACCCTAGAAAACTAGGATCTTTAATTCTTCATTGCCAATTTGTTACATTAAATAGTTTAGCCATAAAACTCTCTTTCTGTGCAGTCAACATATCTTTATATTACATATTTTTGGTTCTGTTCATGTTTATTAAGATGAAACTCTTGCTATACCTCCATTTATTTGCTTCCTTCTGGTTTTAAAGATTCTGATACATAAAAAGTAAAACGCAATCAATAGGTTCTTGGGTTCCTTCTAGAGAAGAAACTTTCAATTCCTCCTACCCTAGGGGGTCATATTGAAAGGACAAGAGAGATCACTGGTGTCTTTAGAGTGTTTCCAGATTCATACATTTGTAATTGAACCCTAGTATAGAATTCCATTTTTTTCGAAATGTGTTCGTATTCTCTGAAATTTGATCTTTGAATAAAACGCTAATACAAATACACAGTGAATTCAAGTGAGTTAATAAAAAATACGTATATGTTTCAGTACCTTAGGTAAAGGAACGCTGGTGGCACTATAGTTAAGTGCTTGGCTGCTAACTGAAAGGTTGGTGATTGGAACCCACTCAGTGGATCTGCCTGGTGATCTGTTCCTGAAAATATTCTAGCCAAAAAACCCTATGTGGCAGTACTACTCTGTCACATGGGGTTATTATGAGTTGAAATCGACTCAACAGCACCTAACGACAACAACTACCTTAAATAAAGTACAAATGGACTATCATCAGTTTGTAAAGGTCTGAATTTCCAGAAACTTTCATGGCTCAATCGTATGCTTATTCATCCTTGGCAAGTCCCAGAAGAGTATATTTAACCTGGAAACTCCATCTGGTTGAGCCTCTGCCTACCATAAGGCCAAATCCATTAGTGAATAGTTGCTGCTCCACGTGTAGATTGATTTTTCCTCTAGGAATGGATTCTGAGAATCAATAGTCATTTAAAAAGTGACAACAGGGTAACACATTGTGTACAAATACACCTGATTAGATGTGTCTAGAAAAATAAATATGCTAGGTTCTGCAGTTCAGCACATATGAATGAGTCTACATATCAGCACTGTGGTCTAGGAAGCAGAAAATCTGCTCTAATCTGGGTAGTACCACCAACTAGTTCTGTGACCTTAGAAATTATTTAACCACCATGAGCCTCACATTCTTTGTCTATAATAGAGGCATTTGAACTAAAACTCTATAACATGCAAGAGGCCTTTGGACTAAAATTCAAGCTATTTTTCTATGGTCTTTTCCTTTTATTTACCTCCCTTGTTAGTTCCTTGTTCCATTTCTTCCATAAATGACAACACAAGAGAAAAAAGTATTTAAAGAGATAACTTTGAAAATTTACAAAAAATATTATTGTATGTATTGTTTTCTATCTAGCCCTTTGCCTTGAACAAACAAAGATGGTATGCATACTCTTTCAGGCTATAATATGCTCAAGAAGAAATGAAGGTACGTGGGGCTTTCACTCAATAAATATTTATTGTGTGTCTACTGTGTGTCACACACTGTTGTATCAGTGAACCAAAAACCCAAAAACTCTCTTGTCATGGAGCTTACATTCTGGCAGAGGAGAAAAGTAATAAATAATATAAATAAGTAAAATACATAGAATGTTAGTAATAAGTGATATGGAAAATCTGGTAATGGATTAAATGTGAGAGGTGGGGAAAAGGAAGGAATAAAAGATGCTTCCCAGGCTTGTTTGTTTATATGTCTTGGACTTGAGCTATAAATAGATGATAGTGACATTTAATGAGGGAGGAAAGAATACAAGATAGTAGAAGGGATAACCAATTAGCCGTTTTAGAAATAACTAAATTTGAGTCTTATTAAACATCCAAATGCTAACCTAAAGTAGACCGTTAGCCATGAGTCTGGAGCTTGCAGTAGAAGTTAGGGACAAGACTTCAATTTGGAAATCATCACTCTACAGAAGAAGTTCCTGGGCGGTGCACATGGCTAAAAAGCTTGACTGCTAACTGAGAGGTTGGAAGCTGAAGTCCGCCCCAAACACATTGAAGGAAAGGCCTAGCAATCTACGTCTGAAAAATCAGCCACTGAAAACCCTGTGGAGTTCTACTTTGACCCACCTCGTGTCTCCATGAGTCAGAGTTGACTTGACAGCAACTGGTAATTTTTAGGTGGTTTTTAAAGCGGTGAGTCTAGAGAGAGAAAATATATACAGCCAGATTGAGCCATGTGGGATGCTGATATTTAGAGATCAGGTAGAGAAAACTGAGAATAATTAGCCAAAAACGCAAGAAGAAAACTAAGAGAGTGGTCACTCAAATTCAAACAAGGAAAGTGTTTCAAAAAGGAGTAAATGTTCAGCTATGTAAAATACTGCTGATGGGGGTGAGTAGATAAGGACAGAAAGGTGTCCACTGGATTTGGCAGCCTGGAACCCTTGGAAACTTTCCAAAGCATAATTTAAGTTGAATGGTAAGGACGGAGACCAGATTGGAATGAGTTGAAGAATGAATAAATGGGAAGAGTAGAAATGGAGATTCACAGTCTAGCTAATGTCTTTAAGAAGTTTTCTTGAGAGGGTCAACAGAAAAGAAAAGGTGCAGTACCTAAGAAAGGATATGAGGCCACAAGAGATGCTGGAGGGTGTTTATGTACTAAAAGGAATGGCCCAGTAGAAGGAGTGATTGATGCAGGGAAATTTGGAACCACTGATGAAAGACTATTTGAAGGCAAACAGAGATGAGCTCCAGAGCCTAAGTGGAAGAACTCTTCTTCCACAGTAACAAAAGAGAAGATAAAGAAAATGTACCCAAGTGCAAATATTTTGTACACTCGGAGGTAGAAAGATAGTTTTAATTCTTCTGTTTTTTTAGTAGTATGAAGCTAGACCACCAATGATCTGTCAGTTTTTGTACACTGGTGGCTTTTGTGTTGCAATGGTGTTGGAAGCTATACCACTGGTATTTCAAATACCACCAGGGTTACCAGTGGTATTAATATTTCAGTGGAACTTCCAGACTGAGGCCGACAAGAAAGTAAGGCCTGGTGATCCACTTCTGAAAATTAGCCAGTGAAAACCCTGTGGGTCACAACAAAATATTGTCTGACTCACATGCTTTGGACACACCATCTGTTGTTGTTTGGTGCCATTGAGGCAGTTCCCATTCATAGTGACCCTATGTACAACAGAACAAAACACTGCCTGGTCCTGTGCCATTCTCACAATCATTGTTATGCTTGACCCCATTGTTGCTGCCACTGTGTCAATCCATCTGATCCAGGGCCTTCCTCTTTTCTGCCGACCCTTTACTTTACCAAGCATGATGTCCTTCTCCAGAAACTGGCCCCTCCTGATAACATGTCCAAAGTATGTGAGTCTCACCATCCTAGTTTCAAAAAAGCACTCCAGCTGTACTTCTTCCAAGACAGATTTGTTCATTCTTCTGGCAGTCCAGGGTATAATCAATATTTTTCACCGACACCATAATTCAAAGGTGTCGATTTTTCTACGGTCTTCCTTATTAATTGTCCACCTTTTGCATGCATAGGAGGAAAATAGCACGGCTTGGACCAGGTGAACTTTAGTCCTCAAAGTGATATCTTTGCTTTTGAACTCTTTAAAGAGGTCTTTTGCAGCAGATTTGCCCAATGCAATGCGTCTTTTGATTTCTTGACTGCTGCTTCTATGGGCATTGATTGTGGATCCAAGTAAAATCAAGTCCTTGACAACTTCAATCTCTTCTCCTTTTATCATGATGTTGCTTATTGGTCCAATTGTGAGAATTTTCGTTTTCTTTATGCTGAGGTGCAATCCATACTGAAGGCTGTAGTCCTTGATCTTCATCAATAAATGCTTCAAGTTCTCTTCTCTTTCAGCAAGTAAGGTTGTGTCATATGCGTATTGCAGGTTGTTAATGAGTCTTCCTTCAATACTGATGCTGGCCTTTAGACTCTGAACACAAGTATATGGATATTATCCTATCAATGACAGTGTTGTATTTCAGGTTAGATCTTGAAATGTTCTTCTCGATGGTGAATGTGATGCCGTTCCTCTTCAATTTACCTTTGCTGACATAGTAGACCATAGGACTGATTCAGAATGGCCAATACCAGTCCATTTAAGCTCACTAATCCATTTTATTTTTGACAACTTTCAATTTTCCTTGATTCATACTTCATACATTCCACGTTCCTATTATTAATGGATATTTGCAGTTGTTTCTTCTCATTTTGAGTCATGCCACGTCAGCAAGTGAAGGTTCTGAAAGCTTTACTCCACCCAAGTCATTAAGGTCGACTCTGCTTTGAGGAGGCAGCTCTTCCCCACTAGTATTTTCAGTGCCTTCCATCCTGATGGGCTCACCTTCCGGCACTATATCACTGCCCAATTTTTTCAGAAGTAGATGGCCAGGTCCTTCTTCCCAGCCCGTCTTAATCTGGAAGCACCACTGAAACCTGGCCACCACGGGTGACCCTGCTGGTATTTGAAATACTGGTGACATAGCTTCCAGCCTCACAGCAACTCGCAACCCACCACAGTATACTCAGCAGCTAACTGAAAGGTTAGAGGTTTGAATCCACCCAGAGGCACCTTGGAAGAAAGACCTGGTGATCTACTTCTGAGAAATCAGTCACTGGAGCACTGTTCTACTCTAACATACATGAAGTAGCCAGGAGTCCGAATCAACTCAATAGGAACTGATTATTATTATATGAATCATTAAAGGAAAAACATCTTCCATTTGAAAAACTGTAGGCAAAATGGTGTCAGCAGAGGTTTCAATAACACAAAGAGTTGAAGGAATGTTCTAGTCACACATCTTGAGGGTCACACAACTGTACTTGGTAAATGTAGTCACTCAGTTCAGGTCTTCAAATTCCAAATCCAGGCCTTTTTCCACTTTAGTACAGTTGCTACATAGTAAGTGGAAACCCTGGTGGTGTAGTGGTTAAGAGGTATGGCTGCTGAACAAAAGGTCAGCAGTTTCAAATCTACCAGGTGCTCCTTGGAAACTCTATGGGCAGTTCTACTCTGGTCTGTAGGGTCTCTATGAGTCAGAAACAATTCAATGGCAATGGGTTTGGTGTTTTGTTTTGTTTTTTAAATATAGTAAACACATTCTTTCCTTTTGAGTTTTTAGATTTGCTTTGAGACTTCTGTGGTATTTCTTGAGAAAAGTGAAATATAATTGAAGGTGGTCCTGAAATATCTCTAAGGTATACATGATACTTAGATCTTAATTGCTTTCTGATAGTAGATACATTTATGATCCTCTTTTTAGCATTATAAATCAAAATAGCCTAATTTTGATTTAATGAAAATGAACCTGGAAAGTCAAACACCTGTGCCTTTGTCCTCTGTTTCTTTCCTCCCTTAATCGTAGTAAATTTCTGCTTAGACATGATATATGAATCCCTCCTGACATATCAGCTATTCCTCGTCATTTTATTTGCCCTGAAATCCTCATTTTTCTTGTGCTTAGATATTATTCCATTTTAGATCATCCATGACAGATCTCCCAATCTGATACATTGTTTAAGATTTTAACAGGTCCAAGTGTTGGAAATAACGTGTATATATGTGTATGCATGTGCGTGCACACACACAATGAGAAAGAGAGATCAGATTTTGCTACTTACTAGCTGTGTGACCTTGGCCTAATTTCTTTACTGTTCCGTAAAATTAAGATGATATATATATATATCTATACCATATGGTATCTATAGGAACTAAATAGGAAAATGCATCATAGAGGATGGAAGTTAGCAGAAGGCCTGGAACACAGTGAGAGCTCAATAAATGCAAGTTCTGATGTGAATTTCATATGCACTGCATTTGTAAGTTCGTGAATGCATACACACCTAAGGAGAAGGACAGACTTCTGCACTGCAGATGGGTAAGTAAACGTTCTTGCTAAGAACTTCTCTGTCTTCCTTCAATATGCTACTCACAAGCTTCCCAGTCTGGAAATATTGAGCATCTAATCACATGTAGTTTCCTACCCTCAGAACACCCCATCAGCTTCTTGATTTCCCATCTTTTCTCAAATTTCATTCAAAAGCACTTTTTTCTTCCTTTTGCTTTCCTTATGATTCTGATTTCCTTATGGTTTTTGTCCTGTCATTTTAAAACTATTTAAAATCTGGAATAAAATGCTGTTAGAACAAATATGACCCCCCCAAAAGCAGTGTTACTTTAACAAGCGTTCCTTAAACGTTTCTTTTAAATGAATCACTTAATGCCTCAACCAAGATCGAAAATTATTTTCTCTGCTACTGTTTCCCCTGACATCCCTTGGTGGAAAGAGCCAGCTAATTAAGTGCACCCTTCTTACGCACATGCCTCACACTATGGCTCAGACAGGAAATGAATATATTCTGGGTGGAAACAAAACTTGAGCTGTAAGAACTCCTCAAAGGTGTCTTGGCTGCACAAGAGCTGTCCTCATAGGAATTTGCCAACCTGAAATTAAACTTTAGATTCACCTTTTGCACTTTTACCTCTGTGAAAACAATATAATCTTAGTGGGAATCTGTCAATGATGCCCAAATAACATATTGTTGTTGTTGTTAGGTGTTGTCGATTCAGGCCTGACTCATGGTGACCCTAGGTACAACAGAATGAAACACTGCCCATTCTCACTTCTAAGGAGCATTCTGGCTCTACTTCCCTCAAGACATATCTGTTAGTTCTTTTGGCAATCCATGGTATATTCAATATTCTTCATCAACACCATAATTCAAAGGCATCGATTCTTCTTTGGTCTTCCTTATTCATTGCCCAGCTTTTGCATGCATGTAACATATATCATAACATGTATCTTCTCTTAAATTACAGACATCCATAAAAACTGATATCTGAAAGGTAAAGTAAAGATATACCACCCAACTCTCAGTTTGTTGTACTGTGGTAGTTACGTGTTGCTATGATGCTGGGAGTTATACTGGTATTTCAAATTCCAGAAGAGTCACCCATGGAGTACAGGTTTCAGCGAAGCTTCCACACAAAGAATGAAAGGCCTGGTGATCTAATTCTGAAAATTAGCCAGTGAAAACTCTATGGATCACAACAGAATATTGTCCAATACAGTGCTTAAAGATGAGCCCCTAGGTTGGAAGAAACTTCACAATAGTCACAACAACGGACTCAAACATACCAACAATCGTGAAGATGATGCAGGACTGGGCAACATTTTGTTCTGTTATACGTAAGTTCTCCACGAGTTTGAGCCAACTCGACAGCAACTAACAACAACAAAAGGAAGACGGTTATTTAGAACATGACACTTAAGTGAATTTTAAATTGATAAAAGTGAAGTGACAAAGTACTGCTGTTTCAGAGGGGAGTTGGAATTTTTCTCTCTCCTCAAAGTTACTGTCAAAAATAGGTAGTATTGATTGCCATAGTCAATGGGAGTCTTCATATGAAGTAATTGTTATGGACTGAGCTCTGTGGTAAAGGACCTGAACTAGGAATCAGAACTTCCGTGTCAGAAGAAAGGAAGGAAAGGAGAGTTGAAGGGAAAGGCCAAATATTTGACCTCCTGCATACGTTTCCCTAACTTAAGATCAGCTTAATCAAAAGGAATTCAATTACTCCTGTTTCAGCACCTTTCTATTTATAATGTTAAAAAGAGAACACAAATGTGTATTTTCTTCAAAATCAGCTAAGATCTAGATTCTACTCCTATGAATATTGTTACCTTTGTGTCTTAGGATGTTACTCAGCATGTGAAACTCATAAAGCCCCAGTTTTATATCTGTAAACTTAGTAGAGAACTATATATCACGTTCACTTCTAAAATTAACCTGTGCCTTTTTCTTGTTTGTGATAAATGGAAATAATAAGACCCGTCCTGACAACTTCACTAAGTCATGAGACTCAAAGAAAAGAATGCATATGAAATGCCAAATTACAAATTTTTAGTCAAATGTAAATTCTTCTTGTTATTGTCCTAAGGGAGCTACATAAGCTACAATAAATATTGTCTAAGATAACGCCACTAAGTTGTACTTCACTGCCCAAAACAGAACCAACTCATAATATATATATAAAAAGAACCAAACCAATTGTGATAGAGTCAATTCTGACTCACAACTCATAAGAGAGGCACAAAAACGATTTTACTGAGTAAATACAGGAACTGAAGTATGAACCCAAGCAGTCGGGCCCAGGATATGAGAGCTTAACCACTTTGCTATATTTGCCCCTAAAGTTGGCAATGAAGAAAAGATGCAATAATTCTACAGGATCAGTACAAATTTAATTTAGAATAATGGAAACAGAAAGCACCACACTAAGTAAACCATGAGACACTATCCTACCAAAGAAATACTTCAGAATAAGAGTACTTTTCATGGGTTGAGTACTTTAGAGATGTTGGACAATTCCAAAAGGCTCCCATGGTTCAGATATTGTAGGACAGTAATGTTCTTCTTTTCCCCTAGAAAAGGGAAAATATACAGATTAAACTTCAGTTATTTCCTCAGATACACTGATGTATTCCTGAGGGGGTAGTGTATTTACAAAAGGGAAAACAATGTGAAGGTTTAGGCCCCAGGCAAGAGAGACCAAGGTAATGGCACAGCTCAATACAGAACAATTAAAGGAAGTTCCATTTCATCTGACTCCTGAGCTCAAACCGAACTTTCTGAAAAGACCAATATGATCCTTTTTCTCCTTCCACATTGCTTACACATGCAGTCTGCTCCTGTACCAATGGCATAAGAGGCTGAAAGCTGACCTCTCTCTTAGGAATCAGCCAACTGTCTTTAGCCCAGTCCAGACTAAACTTACTCTGGCCCCAGGCCTTCTTCTAAGAATAAAATGTCTAGCCACTTCCGCAAAGCATATATGTTTAAAATAACAGATTTGTTTGAATGTTGAACATTGCAGAAAATATAGAGAAGTATTGAGAAGGTAAGGGTAATCTCATATCTGGAATCAACCACTATGGTGCATTTCTCTCATATGTGTGTATGTGTATAATCCCAATTATATATTCAAAATAAACGCATCGTGTCTATATGTTTCATATATTTGAAAAACATAATCATGAGTATATTGTTTAATATAATGTCCTTTAAATTTCATATTATGCTGGAAGCACATCTTATGTAATGAAATGTTATTTTAAAACATGAATTTTTAGGAACTTCTTCAGACTGTAATGGAGTCAGTTATATCAAATCAATGCTTTGTAGAAAGCAATTATAAAAGTTGGATAAAATATCAGCAATACAGCTATATGAAGGCATTGGAGAACAATGAAAGCGGCCAGGACTGAGTAGCCATTATCCCAGAGAGAAGGGAAATGAATTGTTGCAAGATCAATATTTCCCTTGTATTTCCCCTGAGGAATTTGTCAATCCATAAGCATTGCAGGGCGTATAGGCCAAACAGGAAGTAGTGAGGTAAAATTACTAAGCTCCAGCACTTCAAGGTCCAAGAAAAAGAAAGGTAGAAAACAAAAAAAGAAAAATGCCAACAAGTAAGCCCAATACTCAACACTGCTCAAATCATATTTAATTTCCTAAGTTGTGAGGATCCAAGCAGGAAAATATAAAGAGCTAAGTAATTTGAGCTTTCAGCAGTTTCATCATGCTGGTGAGACAAAGATTGAAGCTCAGGGTCCCTTAAGGAGAAGGAGTGCCGATAAACAAATTAGGACTTCGATTGAGACCCAGGAATAGCTGCTCCCTAGGAATAAACAGAAAAAGCCTGGTGGAGCAATGGTTAAGCTCTAAACTGCTAAACAAAAGACTGGAGGTTAAAACCCACCAGCAGCTCCAGGGGAAAAATGACCTGACAATCTGCTCCCATAAAGATTACACTCTAAGAATACATATGGGGCAGTGCTAAATTGTCCAATGGGTCTCTATGAGTCAGAGTCAACTTGACATCAGACTATAACAAGAATAAAAGCAAACCATTAACAGACCAGTCGTCACAAAGATTGAAAGGTAATATCAAGTTATTCAAATTTCTGCATATGTCAAGGCAATTGGACCTTACCCTAACTGCCTGCTGGAAGAAAATTTCTATTTCAATAAAAAAACTGCAGCTAGAATCTGTAATTGTTCATATGTAATATTACATTTTCAATAATTACCAGATATTCTAAGATATCGGATCAAATAAATAAAAAGAAAGAAAGAAAACACATAGTGGAGTTATGACACAATGATTTTTAAATAATTTTAATTAATATGTTTAATAAATTCGATAAGATATAGATTTCAGCAGACAATTAGAAACTGTAGAAAAGAGTTCAGTGGAAATTCTAAAACAGAAAATGTAACAATTGAAATTAAGAACACAATAAATTAATTTATCAGTGATTAGACATAGTAGGAGGGAGAATTAGTCACCTGAAAGATAGGACAGTAGAAAATATGAAACTTTGAAGCACACAAAGAAGAGAAAGATAGGAAACACCGAAAACAGTATAAAAGAAAAATGGAACAATGTGAAAAGCTTTAATATACATGTAATTGGAGCCCCAGAATGACGGTAGAAGTAGAATGGGTGAAGCAATATTCCAAGAGTAAATGGCCAACAATTTTTGTCTAATTGTTGAACAGCAACCATCCACTTAATGAGTACTACAAACACCAAGCAGCATATATAAGAATAAAACAAGATCAAGGCACTTCATTTTAATACTGTTGAAAGTACAGAAAAAAAAAAAAAATTAGATCAGCCAAAGAAAAAAATAAATTCAGAAGAAAATAGAGTAATATCTTTAAAGCACTAATTGAAAGACATTCCCTCTTTAGAATTTGGTATCCGCAGAAAATATCCTACATAAATTAAAGTGAAATAAAGATATTTGCAAACAAACAAAAAATCTAAGAAAAATGCTACAAGGTCTTCAGGCGGATGTAAAAATTGATCCTAGATGGAAGCACAGAAATTCAGGAAGGAATGAAGGCCACTAGAATGTTAAAAAGTTGGGTAGATATACATTAATGTTGACTGAAAAAAGGAAAAATAGAATTTTTCTAGAGTTTTAAATGTATGTAGAATTAAAACAGTGAAAAGAGAAAGAGAGGGATAAATAAAAGTATTTTAAGGTTCTTATATTTTCTGGAAAAAATGGTAAAAGTGCTAATTTTCAGCAGGCGAAATTAACATAAGATGCATGGTTTAACCTTTAGCGTACCACTATTATTTTTAATTTTTTTTATTTATTTTTAATAATGATTAAACTAAAGGAAGACAAAAGAAAAGAAGGAAAAAGAAGAAAATCAGATCAGTGTAACAGAAAACAAATAGTGAATGGTAGATATAAAATATGACTGCAACAACAACTATATACAATATAAATGGACTACTCACTCCAAGTAAAAGAATTAAAGTATCAGACTGGATGAAAAGAAAACTCTATACTGCTTACAAGCAGCACACCATAAATATAATGACACAGAGAACTTGTAAGTAAAAGAATGAAGAAAGATGTACCACACAAACACACTAATGAAAAAAAAAAACTTGTGTAGCTATGTTAAAAACAAACAAAGAAGACTTTAAGACAAGAAGCACTACTAGAAATAACAGGTATATTTCATAATGATAAAAAAAGTCACATCAATAGGAAGATATAATAATTTTATATTTTTAAGCATCTAATAACATCTAATAAACAAACCCCCCAGAGCTAAAAAGAGAAATAAACTCACAGTCACAGTGAGAGATTTTAAAGCACCACTCTTAGTAACTGATAAAACAAGCAGACAAAATATCAGTAAGAAGAGTTTTGAATAACATAACTTTTTTAATTGGCGTAATTCACACACATATAAAACACTGCACTCAACAACTAAGCAAAACACTTTTAGTAGGTGTACATGAAATATTTACCATAATAGACCATATGCTGTGATACAAAACAAGATTCATTTGACAATAGTGTAATTAAATCAGAAATCAATAATAATCAGATAACTAGAAAATCCACAAATGCTTGAAATAATCTATGGTCAAGGTAGAACTCACAATGAAAACTAGAAAATACTTGAACTAAATGACAGTGAAAACATGACAGATACGTTAACACTCTTGGGATGGGAGAATTCTGCTTCTGCTGAAAGTCTAGAAAGTGGTGGGAGAATATCACTCCCATATTAACAAGAAGAAAAACCCAGATAATCTACAAAATTAAAACTTTTTTGACCTCAGTGACCTGAGGTGTTGTCATGGATTGATTTGTGTCCCCCCAAAATACGTGTATCAGTTTGGGTAGGCCATGATTCTCAGTATTGTGTGATTGTCCACCATTTTGTCATCTGATGAGATTTTCCTATGTGTTGTAAGTCCTGTCTCTATGATGTTGATGAGATGGGATTAGTGGCAGTTATATTAATGAGGAAGGACTCAATTTACAAGATTAGACTGTGTCTTGAGCCAATCCTTTTTGAGATATAAAAGAGAGAAGTGAGTAGAGACATGGGTACCTCATACCATCAAGAACCAAGAGCCAGGAGAATAGTGCATCCTTTGTACCCAGGGTCCCTGCACTGAGAATCTTCTCGACTACGGAAGGTTGCTGACAAGGACCCTACTCCAAAGCCAACAGAGAGAGAAAGCCTTCCCCTGGAGCTGACTGCCTGATGACTTAAGACAGGTCTGAAGGTGACAAATTACATGGAATTCCATAGGGTTGTGAGCACTTCCAGGGAGAGATGACTCAGAGTATATGACCTATGTCACTTTTGGTAAAGCACAGAAAATAGAAGACTACCCAAATTATTTTATAGGGCTAGAATTACCCTAATATTAAAACTATACAAAAGAATTGCAAGAAAAGACTACTGTACACCAATACTATTTATCAACAAGTATGCAAATTCATTAATAAAATATTAACAAAACAAGCCCAGCAATATAAAAAGGAGGAATTTTATGTGAACAGGTTCAGTTTATTTCAGGAATCTAAGGCCATTAAAAAATCAATGAGTATAGTTCACCATATCTACGGATTTAAAAAGAAAAACCATGTAACCATATCAATAAATGTAGAAAAAGCACTTGACAAAATTTAACATTCCTTTATTATAAAAGAGCAAACTAGAAAGAGAAACTTGTCAAGATGACATCTACAAAAGACTTAACACTAACCTCATATTCAATGGTGAAAACTGAATATCTTCCTCTAATATCAGGAGTAAGACAATTTTGTCTGATCTCACCACTTCAACAGTATGCTGGGGGTTCCAGTCAGTCCAATAGTACAAGAAAGAAAGTGAACACAGTTTGGAAAAGAAGAAATAAAAAATCTTTATTAGCAGATGATATTATGGTGTACGTAAATTTTTTTTTAAATCTACCAAAACAAAACAAAAAAAAAGTGCTATTAGAACCAGTACATGACTTTAGCAAAGCTGCAGGATACAAGGTCATTATGTTGTTGTTGTTAGGTGCCATTGAGTTGCTTCCAACTTATAGTGACCCTACATACAACAGAGTGAAACACTGCCAGGTCCTAAACTATCCTCGCAATTGTTATGCTGGAGCCCATTGTTGCAATCACTGTGTCAGTTCATCTTGTTGAGGGTCTTCGTCTTTTTCGCTGACCCTCTACTTTGTCAAGCATGATGTCCTTCTCCAGTGACTGGTCCCTCCTGATAACATGTCCAAAGTATGTGAGATGAAGTCTTGCCATCCTTGCTTCTAAGGAGCATTCTGGGTGTACTTCTTCCAAAACAAATGTGTTCATTATTCTGGTGGTCATTATAAGTCAAGAAGTTTTATTTCTATGTAATTGGAAATTGAAATTTAAGAATACTATTTATGATATCATCAAAAGTATGAAATACTTAGGGATATATTCAACAAAATAGTTGTTAGTTTTGCATGCTTAAACTAGAAAGCATCGATGCAAGAAATTAAAAAAGGACCAAAGTAAATGGAAAGATGTACCTTTGTTCAGAGAGAAGAAGACTCAATGTTATCAAGATGTTATATACAAAATAAAAAAACCAGACTTGTTTCCATCGAGTCGATTCTGACTCATAGCAACCCTATAGATGTTAGATATTTCTCCCCATACTGCGCTATAAATTCAGTGCAATTCCTGTCAAAATCTGAGTAGGTATTTTGGGTAGATATTTGCAACTGATCCTGAAATATGTATGGAATAGCAAAAGATCTAAAATACCCCAAAAACAACACTGAAAAAAATCGGATAAATTGCAGCACCTGAATTAAAGACTTCCTCTAAAGCTATAGTAGTCAAGACAATGGGTATTGACCTAAGGCTAGATATACATATCAATGGAACACAATAGAGAGTCCAGAATTAAACCCACCTCCATCCTTTCTTCACGCCATATACAAAAATAAATGCAAAATGGGTTGTAGGCCTAAATATAAAACCTATAACTATAAAATGTCCAAAGGAACACATAGGAGAAAATCTTTGTGGTCTTGGCTTAGGCAAAGATTTCTTAGATAAGCACAAAAAGCATAGGCCATTAAAGAAAGATTTTTAAATTGGACTTCTTCAAAATTAAAATTTCTGCATTTTTAAATAAACCGTTAAGGAAATGAAAAGACAAGCCACAGACCAGGAAGAAAATATTCTCAATATACATATCTGATGAGAGATATTTATCGAGAAAAAAATAAGAAAATTTTATACCTTAATGATGAGAGGTCAAACAACACAATAAAAATAAGAGCAAAATATTTAATAGATACTTCAATAAAGATTTGAAGATGGCAAATAAGCACATGTAAAAATGCTCGGTACCAATAGCACTCCAAAACCGAACCAAATCCATTGCCAACGAGTCGATTCCAACTCATAGCGACCCTATGGGACAGAGTAGAACTACTCCATGGGATTTCCAAGGAGTGGGTGGTGGATTTGAACTGCTGATCTTTTGGTTAGCAGCCAAATGCTTAACCACTGCACCACCAGGGCTCCAATATCACTCCCACTCCTAGGTAATCACCCAAGAAAAATAAAAACAAATGTCTGTACAAAAATCTCTAAACAAATGTTTATATAACGTCTTTATTAATAATAAACAAAACCTTGAAACAAGCCAAATGTTCACCCACTAAGATGAACAAATTGTTGTACATCCAAACCATAAAAAGGAACAAATTCCTAATACTTGGAATAACATAGATAAATCCCAAAGGAGAAAGTGAAACACACACACACACACACACACACACACACACAGAAGGCTACATACTGTGATTACATATGACATTCTGGAAAAGGCAAAACTGTAGAGACACAGAGCCGATCTGTGATTGAGAGAGGTTGGGGTGGGAGAAGGAGACTGATTACAAAGGGGCATGAAAGAATCTTCTGGCATGATGGAAATATTCTATGTACCTGTTTTGGTGATGGTTGTCATTGTTATGTAACTATATGGTTATCAAAATTCATCAAGTTGCACACTTAAATGTGAATTTTACTGTGTGCAAATTATAAACTTTTCATTAAAAGAAACTGACGGCATATGTTGTTGTTGTTAGGTGCCATCAAGTTGGTTCCGACTCATAGTGACCCTATAGGACAGAGTAGAACTGCCCCACTGGGTTTCCAAGGAGCGGCTGGTGAATTTGAACTGCCGACTTTTTGGTTAACAGCCATAGCTCTTAACCACCGCACCACCAGGGCTCCAGATGGGATATAGATAAAGCTATTCTTAGAGAGATATGCATAGCCTCAAATCCCAACATTATAAATGAAGAAAATATAAGGATTAATTCTCTAAATATGTATCTCAAGAAATTAGAGAAAAGGGGTGAATTAAACCCAAAGATTGCAGAAGGAAGGACAATGTGATACTGGCAGCAATGCTGGACAAGTGGACCAACGGTACAGATTAGAGTCCAAAAACAGGTCCACACATATAAGGGCTTCTGATGTATGACAAGGTGTCACCGCTGTGCAATGGGGAAAGAATAGTCTTTTCAATAATGGGCCCTGGGTCAATTGGATATACAGATTTAAAAAAAAAAAGAAAAAAAAACAGGTTCTTGATCCTATCTCATGCTATTTACAAAAATCAATTCCAAGGAGATTGTAGAAATAATTAGTAAGATAAAACTAAAGCTTCTGGAAAATCATATAAAAGAATATCTTCATGACCTTGGAGTAGGAAGATATGAAACTGGAAAAACACATTAACTAAAAATAATATTGAGAAATCAGACTTTATTAAAACTAAGAGCTTCTTTTTACCGAGACACATAAGTAAGAAAGTGAAAAGGCAAGCCGCAGAATCTTAGGAGATGTTTGCTACGCAAATACACACATCATAAAACAGTCATTTCCTGAACATATATGAAACTGTTATAAATGATAAGAGACAGTGAGAAAACCCTGTAAAATGGGCAACACACCTGGATAGACATTTTACAAAAACCTGGAAAAAAAGCATATTAAAATTACTCAATCTTATTAGTCATCCAGCAATACAAAACAAAACCACGCAAGATGCCACTATACATTGCTGAGTGTTGACAAGGTTGTACTACACCCGCAATTCTCGTGGACTGATTGGGGCCATCTAAATTCAGGAAAGTTGACACTATCAGCTGAAGCTTACTATATACATACCCTATGACCCAGCAAATTTAGGCATATACTAACAGAAACAAATACATGTAAGCCACACAGAAAAAGTATAAAAATGTTCATAGCAGCATTATTTGTAGTAATTTAAAAACTAGAAACAACTCAAATGCTCAACAATCAAACGGATAGATATATTGAGTCATAGTCATACAATGGAATAAGATACAACAATGAAAATGTATGACCAGTTGTGGCATGTTAGAACACAGAAAAAACTCATAGTTTCTTTGAACAAAAGAAGACACACAAAGAATATATACTGAACAATCCTATATGTGTGTGTGTGTGTGTGTGTAGTATAAAAATATGCAAAACTAATCTATGATGATAAAAGTCAGGATCGTGGTTACCTTTGCTGAGGGTCATGATCAAGAGGGTGCGTGAGAGAGGCTTCAGTGCTGGTAACATTCTGTTTCTGGATTTGGATGGTGGTTACCTGCGAATGCTCATTTTGCAAACATTCACAGAACTGTACAGTTATGATTTGTGCACTTTTATGCATATAGGCTGTATTTCCATTTTTAAAAACTTAAGAATATGGTTTTTAGCGGCTGCACAGTGTATGATCACACGGATATTCATTATTTAATTCACCCCCTCTTGTTGAATTAAGGTGTTGCCGTATTTTGCTATTATGAGCAATATTTAACTATTTTTGCAATTATTGTATTTTACTTTTGTGTTCTAAATCTTTGACTATTTTCTAAAGATAAATTTCTAGAAGTGGGCAGACTGAGTCAAAGAATATAAACATTTTAATGCCACTGAATGCATATTGCCAGTGAGCCCTCCAGAAAGATCATCTCACTGTTACAATATTGAAGGTCAATCTTATTCAAGACAGATTTAAATGTTCATAGCCCTTATTTTGCATGACCTTTACAATACTTGACAGTGCAAACCATCTCTTCTTCTGTAAAATTCTCACCTGCTTCAGCTGTCCTGGCATTGCCCTACCTAGCCCATTCTCCTCCCCCTCTCCCTATGCCCAATTATGCATGTGCCCCAAGGGGCAGCTCTTGGCCATTTTCTTCTCTCATTTAGAGGAATTAGCCTCTTGCATTTTTACTTTCACCTATATATTTGTGATTTTCTATGCTCTCTTTCCAGCTTCAACCACCTATCTTGTTCTACTTTTCCATCAGCTGAGCAGTGTCTATTTTTAAGTCCTATCATCTCAAGGAGACTTGGTGGTGCAGTGATTAAGAGCTCAGCTGCTAACTGAAAGGTAGGTGGTTTGAACCCACCAGCTGCTCCTGGGAGAGAGATGTGGCAGTCTGCTTCCATAAAGATCACATCCTTGGAAAACCTATGGGGAAGTTCTGCTCTCTCCTATAGGGTTGCTATGAGTCCAGAATCGATTCTATGACAACGGGTATCATTTTCTCAAATGTGTTTCAGTGTTATGAACAATGGTGAATGAACTAATAAATATCTGCAAAGGCAGAAAGAATGAGTGATAATATTCTGAAGCTCAAAGACCACATGAATAGCGGGACACATCCTCCAGCTAACATTCCCTTCAACACTAATAACCTCTCTCTTTCCTTCTTTTCTCCCCCTTCTTCTTCCCCCTGCCTTCTCGCTGCCTTCTGAAAATCTCTTTCCCATTTTTGTTCACAACATTACCATTTTTTTTTTTCATTTTGCTTTCTGTCCGTACTAAATTCTATAAAACATGTCTGACTGTTTTATTTTTCCATTTAATTTGTTTTGGGAATATAGTTTTATGATCCTAGTTTTCCAATTAAAAATCACTAAAATTAAAATTAAAAATAGGTGAGCTAAGTATCTTGTTTTTCTAAGAGAAAAAATAAATTTGCTGTTTTGAATGTGGACTCTCCTAGGAAGAGTCACCCTAAGGCTGTTGATTAGTGCTATGCCCTTACTCTTTACAATATTCCTTTGAGGAATCTATTATCTCAGATGAGAAAGTGAGACATAAGCAGAGCGTCTTGGTAGGTCACATTCTGGTGAGTGGCAGAGCTGGGATTCAAACCCAGGTCGATGTGACTCCTGAGTCTGTGCTCTTAGCCACTATTGGGAGCTCAGTGAATGCCACTTAACTTGAAAAGCAACGATCTTTCTGGTGACTGGTCTCTGGGGGAAAGGAACAGACAATACACCACACAGGAAGAGATAGATATTTAGTATGTCTCTCTCCTTGCCCCTTCCCCTTCTATAATCTCCTTTGATTATCATGAGATAGATTAATAAAGTTACTAGTCTTATTGGACACTTGGGGAGTGGAAAGGTCATCAGAGTGGAGGCCCTGCTACCCACACTGAGCAGTACGCTCAGAGTAGAATGTGGCATATAGGTCACAGGTTAGAGACCTACGAGACAGACAGACATCAATTACAGTATCCCGTATATGATCTCTCTATTTCATTCCATGTCATCTTCACCCCTAAAACCACTGGGAAAGAAAACAAAAAAGAAACATGGCCCAAATATATCTTGTTTGTCAATTCTATGAGTTAAAGTGTGCATTAGGAAAGGGCTGTCTGAAATCATATTGTTAATATGTAAGCCAGAGCTTGTTGTTGTTAGGTGCTGTAAAGTCAGCTCCACCTCCTAGCAGCTCCACGCACAACAGAAAAAAACCTTCCTCAGTCTCGCACCATCCTGATAATTATTGCTATGCTTGAGCCCATTGTTGCAGCCACTGTGCCAATCAATCTCATTGAGGGTCTTCTTCCTTTTGCTGATCCCATACTTTACTAAGCACGATGTCCTTCTCCAGGGACTGGTCCCTCCTGATAACACGTCTGAAATACGTGAGACAGAGTCTCACCATCCTAAGGAGCATTCTGGCTAAAGCCAAGGCTTACATGACAATAATTGATCAGTGTGGTCTTTTGACCTCTCTGGATTCCTGTCTTATGTATGGGTGAGGTTTTACGGCTGTGTTGGTTTGGCATTTGGGGGTGCTACAAAACTCTGCTTAAAACCCTTCCTCTCCTTTTTTGTTTGTATGTTTTGTTATAAACGGATAAGTTTTATTTGCCTACATTATACAGTGGGTAGCAGAGCATCACATTAATTTATTTACACCTGTCTTCACATAATATAGAATTTTGCCCACTTTCTTTATCACATGCGTGTGCACATGTATACGTGTGCATGTGTATATATGCACATGTGTGCATGTGTACTTGTGTGCGTGCACACACACACATACCTCCATCACATCTCCATTCATGTAGGAAAACTCAAGATATGATTGTTGTGGAATTAAAGAGTGATGGAGCGCTCAGGGAACGGAAAGCTTTCCTTATGGCTGAGAAACCAAGGAGGATTAAAGGTTGTTGGTCTAACCATCAGGCCTGAGGAAAGGGTGGCAACGCATCTGTGCTTTTGTGGAGAATGGGATCTGTACTTCTCTACCACAGCATCTGACATTTGCAAAGCACTTACTCACTCTTTAAGACCTGGTTCAATCATTATTCTTCGTGAACCGTTCATGATTCACAAGACTAGTGACTCACGCTCTTTCCTTACCCAGTATATACTTTCAAATCCAAGTAAAAACTTGGGTGTCAGCTGGTTGCAAAACCACGGAGACTGTGTTGGGCCTCCCTGGCTTGAAACCAGGAGGAGAATCAGCTTGAGGCTCTGTAGAAGGACTTTGGGGGTCCACCAGTTCCAGGTGCTGTTGAGTCGACTCCACCTTATGGCGGCCTCATGTGTGTCAGAGTAGAACTGTGTTCCACAGGGTTTTTAACGGCTGCTTTTTCTGAAGTAGATTGCCAGGCCTTTTTTCCAAGGTGTCTCTGGGTGGACTTGAACTGATAACCTTGCGGTTAGCAGCAGAGTGCTTACCCATTTGCACTGCCCAGGGATTCCTTGGAGGTCCACAGCCTATGAAACTGGAGAACGAAGAAGGGTGGTTAAAGCAAAGTGATGGTTAAGGTTGTGTGTCAGCTTGGCTGGGTGTGGTTCTCAGTGGTTTGGCAGTTACGTAATGACGTAGTTCAGCAGTTCTGTGATGGTATAATCATCCTCCATTTTGTGACCTGATGTAAGCAGCCAATCAGTTGAAAAGGGAGTTTCCTTGGGGGTATGGCCTGAATCCAATACATGTGGATAGTTCAGCAAAGCTCACTCCCTTGCTCTGGATCCTGCCTCTGGCTCATCATCATCTGACCTCTAGTTCTTGGGACTTGGGCCAGCGGCTTGCTGTCTTACTTGTGATCTTGGTTTCATAAGCCCCTGCAGCTACGTGAGTCAGGAGAAGCCTCCAGCCTGGTGCCTGACCCATGGACTTGGGACTTGCCAGGCTCTACAACCACTTGAGCTATTTCCTTGAGATAAATCTCCCTTTCTCATGTTCCCCTGGTTTTGCTTTTCTAAAGAACTCAGCCAGTTGTTGCTAGGTGCCATTGAGTCAATTCCTACTCATAGGGATCCTATGTACAACAGAATGAGACACGGCCCAGTCTTGTGCCTTCCCCACAATCCTCGTTATGCTTAAACCCATTGTTGTAGCCACTGTGTCAACCCATCTCTTTGAGAGTCTTCCTCTTTTTCACTGACCCTCTGCTTTACCAAGCATGATGTCCTTCTCCAGGGACTGATCCCTCCTGACAACATGTCCAAAGAATGTGAGACAAAGTCTTGCCATCCTTACTTTTAAGGCACATTCTGGTTGTACTTCTTCCAAGACAGATTTGTTCATTCTTTTGGCAGTCTGTGACATATTCAATATTTTTCTCCAACACCACAATTCAAAGGCATCAATTTTTCTTCAGTCTTCTTTATTCATCATCCACCTTTGACATACATAGGACGCAATTGAAAACACCATGGCTTGGATCAGGCACAAAGTGACATCTTTGCTTTTCAACACCTGAAAGAGGTCTTTTTAAGCAGATTTGCCCAATGCAATGCGTCTTTTGATTTCTTGACTGCTGCTTCTATGGGTGTTGATTGTGGATCCAAGTAAAATGAAACCCTTAACAATTTCAATCTTTTCCCCATTTATCATGATGCTGCTTATTGGTCCAGTTGTGAGGATTTTTGTTTTCTTCATGTTGAGGTGAAATCCATACTGAAAGCTGTGGTCTTTGATCTTCATTAGTAAGTGCTTCAAGTCCTCTTCACTTTCACCAAGCAAGGTTGTATCATCTGCATAATGCAGGTTATTAATGATTCTTCCTCCAATCCGGATGCTCCATTCTTCTTCATATAGTCCAGCTTCTAAGATTATTTGCTCAGTATTCAGATTGAATAAGTATGGTGAAAGGATACAACCCTGACACACACCTTTCCTGACTTTAAACCGTGCAGTATCCCCTTGTTCTATCTGAAAAATTGCCTCTTTATCTATGTACAAGTTCCTCATGAGGACAATTAAGTGTTCTGGATTTCTCATTCTTCGAAATGTTGTCCATACTTTGTTATGATTCACACAGTCGAATGCCTTTGCATAGTCAATACAACACAGGTAAGCATCTTTCTGGTATTCTCTGCTTTCAGCCAGGGTCCATCAGACATTAACAATAATATCCCTGGTTCCAAGTCCTCTTCTATATTGGGCTTGAATTTCTGGCGGTTGCCTGTCGATATACTGCTGCAGTCACTTTTGAATGATCTTTAGCAAACTTTTGTTAGCATGTGATATTAATGATATTGTTTGATAATTTCCACATTCTGTGGGATTGCCTTCCTTGGGAATAGGCATAAATATGGATCTCTTACATTTGGTTTGCCAAGTAGCTGTCTTCCAAATTTCTTGGCATAGATGAGTGAGTACTTCCTGCGCTACATTCATTTGTTGAAACATCTCAATTGGTATTCCACCAATTCCTGGAGACTTGTTTCTTGCTAATGCATCCAGTGCAGCTTGGACTTCTTCCTTCAATACCATTGGTTTCTGCTTATATGGGACCTTCTGAAATGGTTGAACCTCGACTAATTCTTTTTGGTATAGTGACTCTGTGTGTTTCTTCCATCTTCTTTTGATGCTTCCTGAGTTGTTTAATATTTTCCCCAGTAGAATCCTTCAATACTGAAACTCAAGGTTTCATTTTTTTTTTTTCCGTTCTTTCAGCTTGAGAAATGTACAGCGTGTTCTTCTCTTTTGGTTTTCCATTTCTAGGTCTTTGCACATGTCATTATAATACTTTAGTTTGTCTTCTTGAGTCAATCTTTGAAACCTTGTGGTCAGCTCTTACTTTGTCATCTCTTCCTTTCACTTTAGCTACTCAGTGTTCAAGAGCAAGTTTCAGAGTCTCTTCTGACATCCATTTTGGTCTTTTCTTTCTTTCCTGTCTTTTTAATGACCTCTTGCTTTCTTCATATATGATGTCCTTGATGTCATTCCACAAGTTGTCTGGTCTTCAGTCATTAGTGTTCAACGGGTCAAATGTACTCTTGAGGTGGCCTCTGAATTCAGGTGGGATATACTCAAGGCCGTACCTTGGCTGTCATTGACTTGTTCTAATTTTCTTCAGTTTCAGCTCAAACTTGCACATGAGCAATTGATAGTCTGTTCTGCAGTCTACCCCTAGCCTTGTTCTGACTGATGACATTGAGCTTTTTCATTGTCTCTTCCCCCAGATGTAGTTAATTTGATTCCAATATATTCCATCTGGTGAGGTCCAAGTGTATAGTCACCATTTATGTTGGTGAAAAAAGATATTTGCAATGAAGAGGTTGCTGGTCTTGCAAAATTCTATCATGCAATCTCTGGCATCATTTCTATCACCAAGGCCATGTTTTCCAATTGACGATCCTTCTTCTTTGTTTCCAACTCCTGCATTCCAAGCTCTAGTAATTACCAGTGCATCCTGATTGCACATTTGATCAATTTCACACTGAAGAAGTTAGTAAAAATCTTCAATTTCTTCATCTTTGGCCTTAGTGGTTGGTGCCTAAACCCAGCCTAAGACAGACAATATTTCCAGATCTCCAGGGTCAGAGAGACCTAGCCAGCATCGGGATCACAGCTGTATTATCGCACATAAACAGTATGGTAAATATTTGTTGATGTTCCTGCCTTTCCTACTAAGAAGTGACAGCCTTAAAGGCAGGGATTTTGTCTTATTCACACTTTTACCCTGTCGCCTAATAGAGAGCTGGAACAGAGCAGACGCATAATGAATGTTTCCTGAGTGAACACATGTAGACAGAAAATGACATTCAAGGCAGTAAAAACACTCATCCAGGAGACAATGAAACCAGTCAAGCTCATGATTTTCATTTTCTCTACAGAGAATGAAATAGAGAGCTTACGCTATTCATGAGCGTCACAACACCCTTCCCAAATCAGGGTTTCTTTTACCCCATACGGAGGGTTGACAACATTGTACAAGGCTCCCTGCTCAGTGCTGTTACCATTCTGCACATCCCAGCCAGGTCCCTGGGAAATTGACTGTGTGACTGGCAAGCTTTTAGTACCAAGAAACCTTTGGAAACATGTAATCTCCAAAGGAAGATAACAGGGGAAAAAAAAAGCCAAGCCAATTTCCATCAAGCTGATTCTGACTCATGCTAACTCAGTGTGTGCAGAGTAGAAATGCTGCATAGGGCTTTGAAGGCTATGATATTCAGAAGCAAAAAACCAGGCTTTTCTTCTGAGGTACCTCTGAGTGACTTAGAACTGCCAACATTTTGCAGAGCCCTTAACCAAGGTGATGAGTATATATTAAGTCCAGTTACATTTTCTTAACTGGCTTACAGATATAAACACTTTGGAGTTAGTGCGACATTTCTTGGACAAGATATATCAGACCAAAGCAAAGCTGAAGACAAAGTAGTTGTTCATCTATCTGTGCCACAGAGGTGAACTGGAGCCAAGCCTCTCAGACAGCTGGTTCCCTCATATACTTCTATTGATAAAAGGTCCTTCTTATAAAAAAGGCAAAAGGAGACAGGACTGGAATTTTAAACTCAATTCTCTTAAGAGTGCTCTTTCATAATCAAAGACTGTAATTGCTTTTCTCTGGGGCCCCAGATCCTGCAGAGAAGTTTGATTTCTTTCTTGCTTTTTAAATTTCAAGCTAAAAAGCAGTTTCTGGATGCAAGGATAAGCTACAAGGAAAGACTGGGGAATGTAGAGGATGCTGGTCAATCTTTTTTTTTTTTTTTTAAAAAAAACATTTTATTGTGCTTTTGGTGAAGGTTTACACAGCAGTATGGGGACCATTCAACAATTTCTACACAAACAAATTGTTCAGTGACATTGATTATGTACTTCATAATGCATGAGAATTCTCATTATTTCCGTTCTGGTTGCTCCATTTTCATTAATCTAGTTTCCCTGCCCTCTCATATTCTCATCTTTTCTTTAAAGTAAGTGTTGACCATTTGGTCTCATATAGGTGATTTTTTAAAGGCGTATAGAACTTCTGGATGATAGTCATTATTTTTTTAGTTAACTTGTTATTTACGTGTAAGGTGACCTGAGGGTTAGTTTCAGTTCAAGATTTAGGGTATCTCAGGGTAACAGTCTCAGGGAGTCCTCCAGTCTCAACCAATCCAGTAGGTGGGTTTTTTTTTTTTTTAAGGAATTTGAGGTTCTGTTCCACATTTTTGTCCCATTCTATCAGGGTCTCTCTATTGTTGCCCTGATTAGAATCATTGGTAGTTGTAGCTAGGCACCATCAAGTTCTTCTGGTCTCAGGGTAGGTGAGGCTGCAGTTCATGCAGACTATCTGTCCTGCAGACCAGTTTCTTCTTTGAATTTTTGATTTCCTTTTTTCTCTTTTGCTCCAGATGAGTAGAGACCAATAGTTGTATTTTAGATGGCTATTTAAAAGCTTTTAACACCCCAGACACCATTCACCAAACTAGGATGTGGAACATAACTTTATGAATATTATGCCAATTGACCAAGATGTCCCAGGAGACTATGGCCCTAATCCTTCAAACCCAGAAATTCAATCCCATGAGATGTTTGGTTATATCTAAGAAGTATCCATAATTGTACTTCCTATGTAATTTATTATATGAATACATGTACATACAGTCAGATAGATGCATATATATATATATATATATATATATATATATATATATATATATACATACACCTATGTAAAAACACATACATACATAACTATATGCAGCCGCGGTGGTACAGTGGTTAAGAGCTTGGCTGCTAACCAAAAAGTCAACAGTTTGAATCCACTAGCCACTCCTTGGAAGCCCTAAGGAGCAGTTCTACTCTGTCCTGTAGGGCTGCTATAAGACAGAATTGGCTCGACGGCAATGTTTTTTTTTTTTTTTTAAATACATGTATATGCTTACATATAATACATACATACCCACACATATACTTTTTGGTTGTTTTTGCTATTGTTTGAAAATTATGTATGCCATAGCAATTCTTAGTAAGTCCTTTTTTCTTGTGTACTTTTTAGTGACACTATTTACCTTCATCAAGCTGTGCACACTCCACCCTCATTCAGTGTTACCTTTCCCATCACCAAAAATAACAAGTGTCTACTACCTAGAGCTGGGCAATCATCATACTCTAAGACTGTTATGCCAGCTGCTGTCAGGATGACCCTGACTCATGGCAATTTATGTACAACAGATGAAAACACTGCCCAGTACTGCATCATCCTAAGGATCACTGGCACGTTTGAGTCCATTACTCTGACTACCGTGTCTCCCATGACCTCATTAACCCTCTACTTCACCAACATGTCGTTCCCCTTTAGCAACTAATCCTTCCTGATGATCTGTCCAAAGCAAGTAAGTCAGGCAATATTCTATCGTGATCTACAGGGTTTTCATTGGTTAATTTTCAGGAGTAGATCATCAGGACTTTTTTCCTCGTCTGTCTTAGTCTCAAATCTCTCCTGAAAGCTGTCCATAGCGGGTGACCCTGCTGGTATTCGATATTCCAGTGGCATAGCTTCCAGAGTCACAACAACATGCAAACCACCACAGTACAACAGACAGATGATGGACTGTAAGACTAAGGATATAAATTCAAGAGCATCGCTTCACTCAGGGAGAGGTAGAAGATGTCAGTCCTTGGCCTGGTCCTTTCATCCAGGCAGGGAGCAGTGGAACCAACACTGGTCCCTCCATCCCAACAACCAAGGCAAAAAGCTGTCCATTTCCGAGCAGACATTGGGATGGGGGAAGGGTGGTATTCTGAAATGTGAGAGGGGAAGGACGTCAGGCACACACGGGAGAAGTTACACAAGCATTTAAAACTGGTGAAACCACCAGAATCCCTTTGTGCCTATAGTGTTCCTGTCTCCCTACACCCTAACCTCAACACCACCAGTGTTTAAACAGGTCTCAGGGAGGATTAATTAAGGCCATTTTCCTGGGTGGTGCAAATGCTTAACTTCTTGGCTGCTAACAGAAAGACTATAGGTTTGAGTCTACCCAGAGATGCCTCAGAAGAAAGGCCTGGAGACCTACTTCCAAAAATTCAGTTATTTCAAAACCCTATATAGCACAGTTCTACTCTGACACATGGGGTTGCCACGAGTCAGAGGTGGCTCGACAGGATCTGGTCATTTTCCTCTCAGAGCAAACTTAAGCCAAAGCCTTTCCTCTTCAGAGGTCAGTTGCACTTCAAACCTTCTATTTAATTGTGGGAGCCCTGACGGCATAGTGGTTAAAGCGCTCAGCTGCTACCTGGAAGACAGGTCAGCGATTCAAACTTACCAGCCACTCTACTGGAGAAAGACATGGCGGTCTAGTCCATAAAGATTTACAGCCTTGGAAACCCTTTGGGACAGTTCTACTCTGTCCTATAGGGTTGCTATGAGTCAGAATCAACTCAGTGACAAGGGGTTTGGAGGTTTTTTATTTAATTGTGACTCATGACTCTGACCTCTTCATAAGAGCATTTAAAGTGCCAAGGAGAAGGTAAAGGTGATACTTTTGTACCACCTTTCCCCGGCCAACATGGGCAATGATTCATTCTGCTAGCTCTGATGCAAGGTTGTCTTCATAGGAGAACTTCATCCTTGGTCAGGTCTGTCCTGATACGTGCTTTCACTGTATCTTATAAAATTGCTTTCTCAGATTCCAGCGAGTTAAAACAACATATACAAACTCAAATACTCTTTGAGTCATCTGTTACTATTTCAACTATGAATTATTTGCCAAACTCTCTAAGTAAGAAAAATGTTTCACTCATGTGTTGATTTATTAAGTATTTACTGAGAATATTAACTGTACGCCAGGTACTGGGCTAGATACTGGAAACGGAGACCTAGAGATTTTAGTGGAACTTGAATTTCGAGTAACTTAAAAGAAGCTGAATATTGATGAAGTGCTCAATTTGATCTGACTCAATGTTAAACTGTCATACTGATTTATTTGTTCATTGAAACATTTAGTAAGTTCTCATCATGTGCCAGGCACGTAGACATTGATGGAACAGCCCAGATAATCTGACTCTAGGCTCTCCAGGTTTAAGTTTGACTCTACCACTTATAAGCTGTTATTTAAACCCTCTAACCCTCAGATTTTTTACCTTTCGGTTAGGCATAATAACAGTAAATATCGTAAGGATGTTTTAAGAATTCCGTGAGGTAATCCAAGTAAAGAAAACCTGGTGGTGTAGTGGTTAAGAGCTACTGCTGCTAACCAAGAGGTCAGCAGTTTGACTCCACTAGGCACCCGTTAGAAACTCTATGGGGAAGTTCTACTCTGTCCTATAGGGTAGATATGAGTCAGGATCAACTTGATGGCAATGGGTTTAATCCAAGAAAAATGCTTATTACGTGATAGGCACTCAATAAACATTAGCTATTTCACTGGGTATAGGGAATGATGTCTACAGTTATCTGGAAGAACAAACTGGGGTTCGATTCATATATCAGGTTGAGAAAGATATATTTCAGGAGTAGTTAGAGCCATTGGAGGCCCATAGACCTATAGAAACAGAAGGTGCACTCTGGCAGATAGAGTGAACTCTTCCACATCAGGTGGTACTGCACAAGAAGAACGATCATTACTACCTCTACCGACATCATCACTATCACCACCATCACCACCACCATCGCTACCACCTCCACACCATCTCCACTACTATGATCACCACTATCACCATCACCACCATCACCATTACCATCTCCACCACTACTATCACCACTATCACCATCACCACTGTCACCATTACCATCACCATCACCATCCCCACCATCATCACCAACACCATTCCCACCATCAACAACCCATCAACACCACCACCCTCAACATTGATTATTACTACCATGCATCTCAATGTTTTTCAAAGAATGGCCAATCACCACCTGATTCAGAATCCTCTGGGCCTTTTATTAAAATTATAGCATCTCGTGGCTCACCACAGAATCACTAAATGAGAAACTGTGGATAAGTCTCCAGAAATCTGCATTTTAAACAAGCTCCCAGGTGATTTGTTGGAAGCTCAACTAGGAAAATAACTGAACTTGAGGGTACATGAGTCCAATAAACCCAGGTGTTTCATTCACAGAACTAGATTCCCTAAATTTCCATTGAAGCCTCTACTGGGAGTTGACTTCATTAAGGCCGGTGGAACGTTTAAGAGATGAGTTAGTTCATAGGCATCAACTCATTACAAAAATCGGGATGAAACTAAAGGAATGATCAAAGGCTAAAATGTGTTCAGACTAAGTGCTTAAGCACTCTGGGCAGCTATAGGCTCGATGACATCTCTCTGGTCCTGGATCCCTCACGGGTAAAATGCGGAAATGCCTCAAGTCACACAGTTGCTAATGCCAAAGGCAGAACCAGAGCCCGTGTTTTCTGGCTTTCAGTCCAGTATGGTCGGTTTTCCAAGGAGCTGGTCCAGGGGAAGGGAGGCAGATGAAACAGCAGCAAAAGCAGATTGGTTTGGGGCCAGCTGTGACTCAGCCCACGGACAAGACTGAGTGTGCGACAATAAGGAAGATAATGATGTGTAACCAGGGACAAGCCCTAGCTGCAAACATATGAGAGAGGAACATTTGTCTTTGGACACTGATTTCTCTTCTCCATTTTCTCCTTTCCCTTTGTATTCACCCTCCTCCTCAGTCTACTTCCCATAGGCTAGTTACATCAGGGTCTGCCCTCCCGTCCAAATCTTCTGCTGCATTGCCCTACATGATCTTCCCTCTCCTACCTCCCGAACCACATCTGCTGCTACCTTCCCCTGGACCTGCTGCTCCAGCCACAAGGAACTCCTGGCAGTATTCCTGGAACACATCAAGAACCTTCCTACATCAGGGGCTTTGCACTCCGTGGTCTTTTTGCCCAGAAAGTTACTTGTCTCTCTCTCTCACTTCTTTTCTATCTTTGTTTAAATGCCACCTATTAAATAGACATTTCGTAGTAGGCCTGTGTAAAAATATTAAGCCCTCACTCCCTATCCCTGTACCAAAAACCAAACCAGCTGCAATTGAGTTGATTCTGACTCATGGCAACCCCATGCATGTCAGAGTAGAACTGTGTTCCATAGGGTTTTTAGTGGCTGAATTTTCAGAAGTAGATCACCAGGCCTTTCTTCCACGGTGCCTCTGGTGGACTCAAACCTTCAACCTTTCAGTTAGCAGCAAGGGTGTTAATAGTTTGGACCACCCTGGGACTCCCCCTCCCCATCCTTTTACCCTGCCTTATTTTTCATTATCTGACATATTTGTTGATCTATTTCTCTCTCTCCCCTGGCCAGAACGTAAATTTTTGAGGGCAGGGATATAACGGCTGTTTTATTCAAATAGTGCCTGAAAGGTAGTATCAATGGATATTTATTACTTCAATTAATGAATATCCCTTTCTGTTGGCGTGTTAAACTCTGCTAGCACACGTGCCAGTTCATATCTTACGTCTTTCCAGCTGGCACATTTGCGTTAGACAAGGGCCTTCAGCAGGGACTGTTTCAGTCCAAAGAAATAACTCTAACGGTAGATGCTATGGCATCCCGTCAGTTCAGTGAGGTTGATATTTGGAAGTGCATTGCTCAGCCACCCTATAATTGTTCTATGATTATCGTTCATCACTGTAAACCCAGCCCCCTGCCCAGGATCTGGCACGTGGTAGTTGTTCAATAAGTGCTTGTTGAGCTTGACTGTGTGGGAGACTCTGTTTTGTCCACACAGAAGGCTTGCTCTATATGTAATAATCCAGTTGTCACTTCCATGAGGCTTCCTGTGATTGCTGCTACTCTGTTTGCAAAGCTGTAATCTCACAGCCAGGCTGACGGCTGACACAAACTCAGGTATTGCCTCCCCGTTTGCTGAGGACTTTGCTGCCTATTATTGCAGTTTCTCTACGTGTAACTCACCGACAACAAGGAGGTAGTCTCACAAAGAACCCGGGCTTTCTTTAGAGAACAAACAATTGCCTAAGTTCACCGCCAATTAAGAAGTTTGGTATCCAACTGTTTGTTTTGCACCAGGCTTTTGTAGTAAGCCATTTCCCTGGGAGGGAAAGAAAACCCTTGTGCTAAGCAATTGTTCCTTTACCCATCTTGCAGCTCAACGATTTAGTTTTTAATCAGTGCTAAATTTATCAGATCTCGCCTGGATTTGCAATAGAACAGCTGCCAAGCAAACTGTGAAGGAACAGAACGCATCAATGTTCAGCTGAAACCAACAAGGAGATCTTTCCTAATCAAAGCCGGCAGTCACCATCAAAATGAGCCCACCCTGAGTGACTGCCACTGGCAAATGAACACCTTGCCTCCAAAGCTTCTGCAAAACAACCTGAACACGTGTCCATGGGCATTTTACACCTCGAGCGAAGAATTGCCATTCTCTGGGCAAGGTGCCAACATGGCGAATCCATTTTGTTTATGCATCTTTAGTCATGTCAATCGTGAACTCACCATTTATTGCTTGTAATTTTCACCCATTAGAAAGTCTTGTTTTCAAGATCTTGTTCATTTCACCATTTATCTCATTTAACTAACTTTTGATTTAACAGTATCTTTCTTTATTCTGGAGCCTTGGTGACACAGTGATTAAGAGCTACGGCTGCTAACCAAAAGGTCGGCAGTTCAAATCTGCCAGACACTCCTTGGAAACCCTATGGGGCAGTTCTACTCTGTCCTATAGGGTCACAATAAGTCGGAATCAACTCAGTGTCAATGGGCTTCTTTTTTCTACCCCAAATTTAACTAAAATATCACAGCGCTCATCTTCTCAACAAGCATCCTCTGGTGAACCCACATATCATTTTTAAATCCCACAGCACTCTCTATCCTTCTTTCCTATTTTCCTGTCCTTCAAAGCTCTTGTCACCATCTAACCTACGATTTTTGACTTACTTATTTTGTTTAGTACTTGTAACCTACCCACTCACGGCCCCTAACTAAACTGTAAACTTCACAAGGGCAGGAATTTTTATCTGTTTTGTTTTCTTAGAGTGTGTCTGACCTCTAAAAGTTGCTCAATAAATATTCGTTGAATGAATGAATGAACAAATGAATGAACAGTGGTTAAAAATGTTAGCTCCAGAGTCAGGCTATTTAGATTGATGTTCAGTCTCTATCTTGAAAAAGATGTTTAAACTTTTTAGGCCTCAGTTTCTTCTTCTGAAGAATGGGACAATGATGATGATGATGATCATCATAAATCTCACAGTGTTATCAGCGGCAAAGGAACGTTGTATATAAAACTTTAGCGACATTCTGTACACTTAGAATGCTCTTGGTAAGGACAGCTGCCCTTCATTGGTTTTATGCTCCAAGTAGCAGCCCCAAAGCCCTCAGGAGCTGAGGGGGCATGTGCCTGGAGACCATGGGGTTGGGAATCCAGGCCCCAATCACCAGCTCCTTCAACCGGAGTAGCTAGTTTGTTAAAAAGTATATTGCTGTTTAATTCGTTTACAATTCTAGGTCAGATTTCATTTGAAAAAAAAAGTGTTCTACCCTTTGAAAAAGTTTAAGGACCACCGTTACCAGCAGTTAGAAGAGAAAAGTCCTTTAAGCAAGTTAACTGCCACTCTTGTAGATTATACCTTCACTTTCATCTAAGGGGTAAAGAGCCCATTCCAGCCAGGGGACAGGCAGGGATCTGAGAGTAAATCTGAGAAGGAAGAAGGGAATAAAGTGAGTCAAGTTATGTTGCTTGCCAAGTACAGTCTCCGGCACCTAGCATGAGCTCAGGAAACAGTGGTCCCCACTGATTCCTTGGAGAAGGCATAAGTCGCCTGACAAACCCACATCCAAACAGACAGCAAACTTTCCCAAGTGTCAGTGCTCCTAAAGTGAGGGCTGCCTGTCATTTTGGTTCATTCATAGCACAGCTCCCTGCACAGTGGCAGCTAGAAAGGTCTTACAATTTCTTGAAAAGATTTCAGGAACTTCAGCTTGAACCTCATTCCCTTCCCCCCCTTTTCTTCTTTTTTTCTGTATTAACTGCCAAAACCACCAGGGTTCCCAGAGAAGCTGGAGCTTGCCTGCCAACCACACAGCAAAGTCAGCTCAGCCATCATCCCAGGGGAGCCACACCTGCTAGCATCTGCACCAGTATCAGGCAGCCAGCAGGCCCACCCCTGGGATCCCTCCTCAATAAATGCTTTATTATGTGGAGATGTTATCAATTGGGTATTAATAGGTTTGCTCTAGAAAGCCTCTCTCCTAGAATCAACAGCCATGCCCCTCGGTGCATTTGTAGAATGGTGCTTGGCCACCTCAGCTAATGACGTCCCCAGGCTCCCAGGCTGAACTCTCACCTCCTTGAGATTATAGTGAAAGGCCTCCCTCAGCAGACAGGTGGGATGAGGAGGGCAGGTTTGGCACAGGGCCAGCACACTAGGGCTGGAAGCAGGATGTGGAGAACCTGAGAAAAGACAACACTGGGATTCGGGAAATGGTGTTCCCCATCTCTGACGGGCAAAGAATGAGATTTAGGAAATATCTTAGGACCCCTCCCCCCCACTGGACTGAGTTGTCTAGGACTGGCACTAGGTGATCGCGGACAGTGAGTCTGCAAAGAAGAGCACTTGAGGAAAGTGATGGGAAAGAAGGAAGGAGAGAGGTCGGTGATTTCTCAGACACGGTACAGACAGAAGAAACAAGCTAGGACTGACCCTGAAGCACAAAGCCTGGGTTTGGCCTTTGTCAAGGTCTCCGCCTAATTCGAATCTCTGAGCCCCAAACCTGGCCTGACTCCAACTTTGGCTTTAATCTCTGGCTCACTGTGAACACTTCTCAGCACACCAGAGGTATCCACTGACCCTCATCGTGAACACCACTGTAGAGTCTCCACCCTTGGCCTTGTAATCATCTTTTCTTGGGCTCGGCTCCATGGTCAAGCTCCTGGTCTGACCCCGGCTGGCAGCTGACCTGCCTTCCCCTGGCCTCCATCCTGCCTGCCTCCCTGCCTACCTCCAGTCCTTCAGCATATTGAGTCCAGTAGGCCAGGCTCTGTACTGGAACTAGAGATACAGCCATGGAGAAGGTTCTGTCCATGGCTTCCAGGAGGTTCAGTGTAGCATTTGCTAAAACCTTTTCCAACCTTAATTCACAGCAAGAAAAACCGTTTACATCATGACTCAATGCTCACACACACACAAATATACTTACATGTTTATGAATGTGTGTGAAAATAAAACAATGACAATTTCACAAAATGATACTTATTAAAAAAAAATTTTTTTTTTTTTATTAAGGAGCCATAAAATGAATTTTTTTACTTTCCATTCTACTTTCTTCCATTTCTTGTTGCCAATCACAACCCACTAAGCTGATTTTGTGGCCTGCAATTTGAAAACCTTGAATGAGTGCAGGAGACACAAAAGGAAATAGACAATCATAATGCAGTCTGGGAGTTGTCATTACACGTCACAGCCAGGACGGGACTGAGGCACAAGGGAGAAGCAGCCGGCCCAGCCTGAGGGCAGATGACATTACAATGCTTCCAGCATCTAACTACGAGACTGTGCTCTGAACCACTGTGTACACTGCTTCCTGGGGGCTCCAAAAATAGGCAGCAAGTGTGGCTTCTACACTTTGGGATAACAGGAGTTGGATAACCAAAGAGGAGACAGGTGGGGAGAAGCAGGAAAAAGTGTCCCAACCTGAGGTCACAAGGTGTTTGCACACTGAGAGGCCACACAGCTGGTGATGCTTGAGAAGATGGACAAGAAAACAGACAAAACCAAACCCGTTGCCATCAAGTCGGTACTGACTCATAGTGACATTATAGGACAGTGCAGAACTGCCCCATAGGGCTTCCAAGGCTGTAAACCTTTACAGAAACACCTTTCTCCCAGAGAGTGGCTGGTGAGTTTGAACCATTAACCTTTTGGTTAGCAACCGAGTTCTTTAACTACTGCGCCACCAGGGCTCCTTGAGAAGGTGGGTATGAGCAAGACACAGTGTGCTGATCCCAGGAACTTAGTCCTGTGGGTGCTGGGAGAATTTGCAAGGGGTTTTACATGGATGAGTTTTATGTTTTAACTTTTTGAGCGCTAATAGAAAAGAAAATGTGTTGTATCATCAAAAACAATTAGGGGCAGACCTTTTGGGCTCACTATTTACTTGGTGGTATCCTTAGTTAAGCACTAGGCTACTAAATGAAAGGTTGGTGGTTTGAAACCACCCAGCAGTGCCTCAGAAGAAAGGCCTGGCAATCTGCTTCTGAAAAATCAGCCATTGAAGACAATATGCAGCACAGTTCTATGCTGGGACACGTGGGGCTGCTGTGAGTCACAATCAGCTCAGCGGCGACTGGTTTTATTTTTTTGTTTACTAGGTTTTTTAACAGCAGGGGAGGGCAAATAGAATCAAAAGACTAAGATGCAACAATGATTTGCAGTTTCTGTTTTCTACTCTTCAGCTTTCCACTCTACTGTTTTGGCTTCCGGAATAGAGAAATTTCAGGCTACAAGTCCTTTTAGAGTCGGCCCAAGAAGGCTGAGGACAGAGGGAAGGTGACTGCGAGAAGACAAAGAGACCATTACGTAACAGGACATTTTTTTGTGTCTAAATTTGTCCTAGAATTTGTGTTGTTCAATATGGTAGTCAGTAGATTCATATTGCCATTTAGATTTTAATTTACGCTAAGTGAAAAAGAACAGATTTTAGGAGATCTTCCAGACTAATATGGATTAGGAAGAAAGGCCTGGCAATCTACTTCTGAAAATCAGCCAGTGAAAACCCTATAGATCACAATGGTCTGATCCACAGCCACTCCTGGGGATGGTTCAGGATCAGGCAGTGTATCCTTCTATCGTGCGTGGGGATGCCACAAATTGGGGTCTCCTGGATGGCAGCTAACAATGACAATGATACCTGTCCAGAAGGTGAGCCATATAGATTAGTTATTTTCCCCACTTTGACAAACCCTTACCTATTTGTCATTAGCATCTCCAGTGAATGATCAGATAGAAAACATTGTCGATTCTGCATTAAAAGCAACGAAAATGCATCCCTAGTATACCAGGAGCAGTGCTGCTGTAGGGGATCAATACAGAAGTCCGCCGACATCTCGTTCATTCCTTCCACCTAGATATTACATACATGCGTCAGATTTCTTACACTGCAGGTAGCACTGATTGATTTCATGGCCTTACCCTTCTTATGTTAATTAGAAGAACCAAAGGTATCATTTAGGTGGCAAGAGAAGCAAATGTTTACAACCCGAATGTTGTCACTGTGGTCCTGTATACGCAATAGGGTCTCAAGTGAGCAGTGAGATGAAATTTCATCCTGCTTCTGGGCACTTCACGGTGGGCAGCTGCCAGGGCCTAGAGTATGCTCTGTGTTCAGCCAGAGAGGGAGGAGAGAACAATGCTGTTCAAAATGTGATGGGAACTGGGCTTTGCCTCTGCATGTTCATAACTTCTTTTCTCCCAGAAAATGCTATTTGGGCCATCTAACAAGGTTACCTCAATTGCATCCCAACAGCCCTGGCTGTTTTATGGTCCTCAGCAAAATAGAAAGTGAACCCACCTCTGCCAGCTTTAATAACAGCGCCAGATTGCTGTTTGCTTCTAAAATAATAAATAAATAAAATTTCTGAGCTTAAAGGGCAAGACTCTTTAAGAGGAGCAAACATCTCGGTTTTCTTCGATACATTTTTAAAGTGACAGTTCCCGCATTACCCATTTACCACTACGACTTGTGTTTTATTTTCTAATTTCTCATTAAGGTCTCCTTACTTGATTCGGATGTTTCCATTTATGGTGCCTACTTGTATTTCCAAAACATACAGCACTTCCTGTCATTTCTGAGTCATGAAAATGAGTTTAGCTTTTTTTCCAATGCAGTTAGTGTTTGAAGTAAATGAATAAAATCAATGCATTATTTATCGTTAGGAGGGATAGGTAGCAGACCACAGAACACACCGGTGCCTGTGGCTTCAGTCTTCCCCTGCTAAGGGTTCTCCCTTCATCCTCTGTCCCCTAGTGCCAGAACTAACCACAGCAAGTACTCATCCGAGTTTTCCAGACTCCCATCTTCCAAGTATATTTTAAAAAAAAAGAAAATGAAAACAACAAAAGAGAAAGCATTTAACTACTTCTAGGTAAAAATTTTCCCCTTTCAAGAAGCCCTGGTTGGACCTTGGTTAAGCACTCAGCTGCTGACCCACAGGGGTTCAAACCTACCAGCCGCTCCACAGGAGAAAGACGTGGCAGTCTGCTTCTGTAAAGATTTATGGCCTTGGAAACTCTCTGGGGCAGTTCTACTCTGTCCCATAGGAGTCGGAATTGACTGGAGGGCAGTGGATTTGGTTTTCGGTTTTTTAGGTAATTTTTCTTTAGAACTTTTAAGCCCACTGCTAGTATCTGTATGAAGGGAGATTAAATATTTCCCCACTCATTCAAATATTCAGGAAGACTGGCACGCTGCTAAAGGATCAGCATTTTAATACAACGATGTACAGACTCATGGACGTCCACGTACTTATGTGCAGTACTGTCGTTGTGCTTAGCTGCCCTGGAGTCTGCCCCCACCCAGCTTGTGGGTATCCTGCAGGGCCCTGGTGGTGCAGTGGTTAAGAGCTCAGGTGTTAACCAAGAGCTCAGCAGTTTAAATCCACCAGCCACTCCTTGGAAATCCTATGGGGCAGTTATACTCTGCCCTATAGAGTTGCTATGAGTCGGAATCGACTCGACGGCAACGGGGTATCCTGTATTTTATCTGGAAAAAACCCTGTCCTCTACTCCCCCTTCCCTCTGCCCTCCCACTGGGGCAGCTCCACCATTATCCATTTCAAACATTGAGATTCTGTATAAGATTGTTTTAAAAAAGGGTTCTGGTGCTTTAAAAAATGAAAAAAAGAAGATATTCACTGAAAATCACCATCACGCTGTAGCAAATAGATTTTATCTCTGTGCATATAAGGGAAGAAGAATGTTCACATAGTGTAACTCCATGGAAACAAGTTTTTAAATTTATTCTATTACCATTTGACACCCTCCAAGAAAAGGCACATGTAGTAGATTGGACTATTGATTTCAGCTCTTCACCCTTTCCTGTACTCTTTTAGCTCTGTAGCTTTGCAGTTCCTCCCACTAGAGGCAGAATGCATTTCCCTGCCCTCCCACTAGAGGCAGCATGCATTTCCCTGCCCTCCCACTAGAGGCAGCATGCATTTCCCTGCCCTCCCACTAGAGGCAGCATGCATTTCCCTGCCCTCCCACTAGAGGCAGCATGCATTTCCCTGCCCTCCCACTAGAGGCAGCATGCATTTCCCTGCCCTCCCACTAGAGGCAGAATGTATTTCCCTGCCCTCCCTTCCCATACTTTGAGCTTGACTACCTGTCTGCTTTGGCCAGTGAGATATTAGCAGGTGTGCTTGTATGATTAGGCTTGCCCTTTTGCACTCTGCCATGGTCATTAGGAGAACATGCTTTGGGAGGTTGCCCACTTGTTCCAGAAAAATGAAATGATCAGAGCAGAGCTAAATTGAGCCTGTGGCCTGGAGCCAAGCCCAGCCAAGCTGACTCTCATATTCCTGAGCTAGAAATAATTTTTTTTTTTCTGTATGACCCTAAATTTTGTTGTAGTTTGTTATGCAGCATTACTGTGGCAAAAACTGACTGATACACTCTCCCTCATTACTCTCAGGGTCTTTACCAAGGCTGCCAGTTGCTTCAAGAGCCCAGATTCACAATCGCATGCATGACACATATTTTTTTCATTTACAAAATGATTATTTTGAGCAAAAAGTTTAAAGGCAATGAATTCCCAGGATTTGCCAAGATTCACAGAGAAGCCACTCACTAAATGAAAATTACCATTCAGATCGCTTATAAGATTATCACTAATCTGCTCAATTTAAAAACCAAATGTTCTTCCCAAGATTGTTTTTTTAAAGTATTCCAAAGATGGAAAGAGGACTAGCTACCATGAGAAATTACAAAACTGAACAGCTGTGCAGGCAGCTCATTTATGAGAGTAAGCATTTAACTGGGCAGAAGATGGTGATTGTTATCCCCCCTTCAATGTATTTTACATCCAGAATGTATGTTCCATTAAACTTGATATTTGCAGGAGAAATTCAGTATGTAGCAGATGAGAAGGTTAAAGAATGATTTTTTTATTTTAGTCAGCAGTTTTCTCTAGAGATACCTGCCACCAAATTTCCTCCCTCTAAACCCCTCCTGGAAGAATATGTCAAAACTCCACTTCAATTTCTACACTATTTGCCTCCTACAACACCACCTTTCAATGGGATAAAGCCAAATATTTGTACTAATATTTCTAAACACCACTAGAAGAATTAAAAATCTTTAAAAAAATCACACTGCAAACTATATTTACACAATTTCCCCACGTTTGGAAATCAAAATGAACTCTTCAAAGGTGTCTTGTTCCAGAGATGGAGTCAAGAACTAGCATCAAGTTGCCGCTGCAAGCAAGGCAACAAAATAGTTTTTAAGTGGAAACTTTAAAAATCACTCTGCTGAGATGGAATATTAACTTAAATTAACCAAAAACACAATGTGATTCCAAAAATACAATGTGGCTTTCAGGAGTCAGTGCAGAGGAGCTTAAAATATTGCTTAAACATCATAACACTCACCCTCGCATGTAGTGTTAAATAACCGAAGTTAAAAAAAAAACCAAACCCCTAGCCGTGGAGTCAATTCTGACTCATCACAACACTATAGGACAGAGTAGAGCTGCCCCATAGGGTTTCCAAGGAGTGGCTGGTGGATTCGAAGCGCTGACCTTTTGGTTAGCAGCTGAACACTTAACCACTGTGCCACCAGGGCTCCAATGTCAAGTAAAGAATGGTAGATTATTGCATTAAAATCAAGTTTCGCAGAACTTTGTGTCAAAAATATTCTTTCAGACAGAGAGGAGAGAATCTCAATAGATCTGTATGTTTAGCTTAAATTGGCTTCCTGCAAGTTAGGTGTTTTATATTAAAAATTCATAGGAGGGGGGCCAAGATGGCGGACTAGGTGGACGCTCCCGCGGATCCCTCTTGCAACAAAGACTCGGAAAAACAAGGGAATCGATCACATACATAACAATCTATGAACTCTGAACAACAAGCACAGACTTAGAGACGGAGGACGAACAAATACGGGCAGACAGCGACTGTTTTCAGAACTAGGAGCCAGCGCACCAGGCAGGTGACCTTCGGAGCTCGATCTGGGGCAGAGCCCAGGGGGGCAGACGGCACAGAAAGGGGGCCCACCCCTTCCCCCCCGAACCCATCCCGGGAGGAAGCCTAGCAGGTTGGCGCGGGCGGCGTAGGGGCGCAGCCGGAGGGAGAAACACCCGGGAGACAGTGACTGATCTGAGAGGGGGGAGAACAGCGTCCCAGCTGGGGTGCCGTGCCGTCCGCCGGGAGTTAGGCGAGAAGCCGACGGGGCGCGCACGGGGGGGGGTCAGCTGTGTTTCCCTGGAGTGACCCCAGGGCGGGGCCCACGCGTTCGTGCGGGAGGACGCGCACCCAGTCTGCGCGTGTGGCACGGCACACCAGAGGGAGAAATCCCCGGAGGTGTCTGGTCTCAAAACAGGGAAAGCAGCATCCCAGACGGGGAGCCATTCCGCTGCGATCTGGGCACGCGCGCGCGCGGGCGGGGCATGAGCGCGGGGTCCATTTTTATTACCCTGAATTGACCCAGAGGGCGGGAACACCTGGTCGTGCGAGTGACGCCCTCCCAGTTTGCGCGAGAGGTGTGGCACACTGGAAGGAGAAGTCCCCGGGAGGAACTGATTGGTCCCAAAGCGCAGAAAGTAGCGTCCCAGACAGAGTGCCGCCCTGCTGGGGCTTGGGCGCGCGCACGAGCGGGCCGTGAGCGCGGAGTCCATTTTTATCGCCCTGAATTGACCCAGGGGGCGGGCCCACCTGGCCGTGCGGAGGAACTGATTGGTCCCGAAGCGCAGAAAGTAGCGTCCCAGACAGAGTGCCGCCCTGCTGGGGCTTGGGCGCGCGCACGAGCGGGGCGTGAGCACGGAGTCCATTTTTATTGCCCTGAATTGACCCAGGGGGCGGGCTCACCTGGCCGTGCAGGTGACGCCAACCCAGTTAGCGAGAGAGGTGGGGCGCTCCGGAAGGAGAAGTCCCGGGGAGGAAGTGACTGGTTCCCGAACAGGGAAAGCAGCGTCTCAACCCGGAAGTCATCCCGCTGGGATTTGGGCGCGCGCACAGGCGGGGCGTGACCGCGGGATCTAATTATAATCGCCTGAATAGACCCTGGGGGCGGGCCCACCCAGTGCCCACGAGCGGTGCCGCGCACCGGAGGAAGTCCCCAGGAGGAAGGGACTGGTTTCCGAGCAAGGAAAGCAGTGTCCTAGCCAGGGACCCGTCCAGCCCGGATTTTGGCGAACGGGGGCGGAGCGTGAACGTGGTGTTCAGCTCTATATTCTGTGGTGCTACACTCCTAGCTCTCAGATCCCTCCCCCACCCTCCCCAGGCGACCCCATTAACATCCGAATACCCGGAGCCAGAGAGAGAATTCAGATAGGGATCTGACTGCATTTTTTTTTAGCTGACTACTTGGAAAATCTAGTTTCCCAGTGATGGCTCGGAGACAGCAGTCCATATCAAACCACATAAAGAAACAGACCATGACAGCTTCTCCAACCCCCCAAACAAAAGAATCAAAATCTTTCCCAAATGAAGATACAATCAGGTACCAGCACAATACAAGGTCACAAAACAGAACGTCCTGATATCAACGCAACTCAAACAGGGAAAGCACAAAAACAAACAAATTAAGACTAATTCTGAAAAATAAATAAATAAACAAAATAATACACACAACAGGAAATCATGGAAATCAATAGCTAAACGATCAAAATAATCAAAAAGAGGGACTAAATATAGGAGGCATTGAACTGCCAGATGGAGAGTGATACAAGGCGAAATAGAAGGATACAAGTTAGGTTTTTACTTAGAAAAATAGGGGTAAATAAAAAGGTAACCACAAAAAGGAATATCAATTCCATAACTCAAGAAAAAAGCCAAGAAAAACGTAACGACTCAATAAACACAAAGTTAAACATTATGAAAATGAGGATCTCACAAGCTACTAAGAAAAACGTCTCAGCACAAAAAAGCATGTGGAAAAATGAAATGGCCAACAACACACATAAAAAGGCATCAAAATGACAGCACTAAAAACTTACTTATCTATAATTACGCTGAATGTAAATGGACTAAATGCACCAATAAAGAGACAGAGAGTCACGGACTGGATAAAGAAACACGATCCATCTATATGCTGCCTACAAGAGACACACCTTAGACTTAGAGACACAAACAAACTAAAACTCAAAGGATGGAAAAAAATATATCAAGCAAACAATAAGCAAAAAAGAAGAGGAGTTGCAATATTAATTTCTGACAAAATAGACTTTAGACTTAAATCCGCCACAAAGGATAAAGAAGGACACTATATAATGATAAAAGGGACAATTGATCAGGAAGACATAACCATATTAAATATTTACGCACCTAATGACAGGGCTGCAAGATACATAAATCAAATTTTAACAGAATTGAAAAGTGAGATAGACACCTCCACATATATAGTAGGAGACTTCAACACACCACTTTCGGAGAAGGACAGGACATCCAGTAAGAAGCTCAATAGAGACACGGAAGACCTACTTACAACAATCAACCAACTTGACCTCATTGACTTATACAGAACTCTCCACCCAACTGCTGCAAAATATACTTTTTTTTCTAGTGCACATGGAACATTCTCTAGAATAGACCACATATTAGGGCATAAAACAAATCTTTGCAGAATCCAAAACATCGAAATATTACAAAGCATCTTCTCAGACCACAAGGCAATGAAGCTAGAAATCAATAACAGAAAAACTAGGGAAAAGAAATCAAATACTTGGAAAATGAACAATACCCTCCTGAAAAAAGACTGGGTTATAGAAGACATCAAGGAGGGAATAAGGAAATTCTTAGAAAGCAACGAGAATGAAAATACTTCCGATCAAAACCTCTGGGACACAGCAAAAGCAGTGCTCAGAGGCCAATTTATATCGATAAATGCACACATACAAAAAGAAGAAAGAGCCAAAATCAGAGAACTGTCCCGACAACTTGAGCAAATAGAAAGTGAGCAACAAAAGAATCCATCAGGCACCCGAAGAAAACAAATAATAAAAATTAGAGCTGAACTAAATGAATTAGAGAACAGAAAAACAATTGAAAGAATTAACAAAGCCAAAAGCTGGTTCTTTGAAAAAATTAACAAAATTGATAAACCATTGGCTAGACTGACTAAAGAAAAACAGGAAAGGAAACAAATAACCCGAATAAGAAACGAGAAGGACCACATCACAACAGAACCAAATGAAATCAAAAGAATCATATCAGATTACTACATAAAATTGTACTCTAACAAATTTGAAAACCTAGAAGAAATGGATAAATTCTTGGAACAACACTACTTACCTGAACTAACACATACAGAAGTAGAACAACTAAATAGACCCATAACAAAAAAAGAGATTGAAATGGTAATCAAAAAACTCCCAACAAAAAAAAGTCCTGGACCAGATGGCTTCACTGCAGAGTTCTACCAAACCTTCAGAGAAGACTTAACACCATTACTATTGAAGGTATTTCAAAGTATAGAAAAAGACGGAATACTACCCAACTCATTCTATGAAGCTACCATCTCCCTGATACCAAAACCAGGTAAAGACATTGCAAAAAAAGAAAATTTTAGACCTATATCCCTCATGAACATAGATGCAAAAATCCTTAATAAAATTCTAGCCAATAGAATCCAACAACACATCAAAAAAATAATTCACCTTGCTCAAGTGGGATTTATACCAGGTATGCAAGGCTGGTTTAATATCAGAAAAACCATTAATGTAATCCATCACATAAATAAAACAAAAGACAAAAACCACATGATCTTATCAATTGATGCAGAAAAGGCATTTGACAAAGTCCAACACCCATTTATGATAAAAACTCTCACCAAAATAGGAATTGAAGGAAAATTCCTCAACATAATAAAGGGCATATATGCAAAGCCAACGGCCAATATCACTCTAAATGGAGAGAACCTGAAAGCATTTCCCTTGAGAACGGGAACCAGACAAGGATGCCCTTTATCACCACTCTTATTCAACATCGTACTTGAAGTCCTAGCCAGGGCAATTAGGCTAGACAAAGAAATAAAGGGTATTCAGATTGGTAAGGAGGAAGTAAAGCTATCACTATTTGCAGATGACATGATCGTATACATGGAAAACCCTAAGAAATCCTCCAGAAAACTACTGAAACTAATAGAAGAGTTTGGAAGAGTCTCAGGATATAAAATAAACATACAAAAATCACTTGGATTCCTCTACATCAACAAAAAGAACATCGAAGAGGAAATAACCAAAGCAATACCATTCACAGTAGCCCCCAAGAAGAGAAAATACTTAGGAATAAATCTTCCCAAGGATGTAAAAGACCTATACAAAGAAAACTATAAAACTCTGCTACAAGAAATTCAAAAGGACACGCTTAAATGGAAAAACATACCCTGCTCATGGATAGGAAGACTCAACATAGTAAAAATGTCTATTCTACCAAAAGCCATTTATACATACAACGCACTTCCAATCCAAATACCAATGTCATACTTTAAGGGAATAGAGAAACAAATCACTAATTTCATATGGAAAGGAAAGAATCCCCGGATAAGCAAAACATTACTGAAAAAGAAGAAGAAAGTGGGAGGCCTCACCCTACCTGATTTCAGAACCTATTATATAGCTACAGTAGTCAAAACAGCCTGGTACTGGTACAACAACAGGCACATAGACCAATGGAACAGAATTGAGAATCCAGATATAAATCCATCCACGTATGAGCAGCTGATATTTGACAAAGGACCAGTGTCAGTCAATTGGGGAAATAATAGTCTTTTTAACAAATGGTGCTGGCATACCTGGATATCCATTTGCAAAAGAATGAAACAGGACCCATACCTCACACCATGCACAAAAACTAACTCCAAGTGGATCAAAGACCTAAACATAAAGACTAAAACGATAAAAATCTTGGAAGAAAAAATAGGATCTACCCTAGGAGCCCTAACACGGGGCATAAACAGAATACAAAACATTACCAAAAATGATGAAGAGAAACCCGATAACTGGGAGCTCCTAAAAATCAAACACCTATGCTCATCTAAAGACTTCACCAAAAGAGTAAAAAGACCACCTACAGACTGGGAAAGAATATTCAGCTATGACATCTCAGACCAGCGCCTGATCTCTAAAATCTACATGATTCTGTCAAAACTCAACCACAAAAAGACAAACAACCCAATCAAGAAGTGGGCAAAGGATATGAACACACATTTCACTAAAGAAGATATTCAGGCAGCCAACAGATACATGAGAAAATGCTCTTGATCATTAGTCATTAGAGAAATGCAAATTAAAACTACGATGAGATTCCATCTAACACCAACTAGACTGGCATTAATTCAAAAATCACAAAATAATAAATGTTGGAGAGGCTGCGGAGAGACTGGAACTCTCATACACTGCTGGTGGGATTGTAAAATGGTACAACCACTGTGGAAATCCATCTGGCGTTATCTTAAACAGTTAGAAATAGAACTACCATACAACCCAGAAATCCCACTCCTCGGAATATACCCTAAAAATACAAGACCCTTCACACAAACAGATATATGCACACCCATGTTTATTGCAGCTCTGTTTACAATAGCAAAAAGCTGGAAGCAACCAAGATGTCCATCAACGGATGAATGGGTAAATAAATTGTGGTATATTCACACAATGGAATACTACGCATCGATAAAGAACAGTGACGAATCTCTGAAACATTTCATAACATGGAGGAATCTGGAAGGCATTATGCTGAGCGAAATGAGTCAGTTGCAAAAGGACAAATATTGTATAAGACCACTATTATAAGATCTTGAGAAATAGAAAAAACGGAAAAGAACACATACTTTTGTGGTTACAAAGGGGGGAGGGAGGGAGGGAGGGAGGGAGAGGGCTTTTTATTGATCAATCTGTAGATGGGAACTGCTTTGGGTGAAGGGAAAGACAACACTCAAAACAAGGAAGGTCAGCCTAATTGGACAGGATTAAAAGTAAAGAGGTTTCCGAGATAAAATGAAAGCTTCAAAGGATAGCGAAGCAGGGGCTGGGGTCTGGGGAACTTGGTTTGAGAGGACTTCTAAATCAATGGGCAAAACAATTCTATTATGAAAACACTCTGCATCCCACTTTGAATTGTGGCACCTGGGGTCCTAAATGCCAACAAGCAGCCATCTAAAATACATTAATTGGTCTCAACCCACCGGGAGCAAAGGCAAAGGAAGAACACCAAGGTCACACGACAACTAAGAACCCAAGAGACAGAAAGGGCCACTTGAACCAGAGACCTACAATATCCTGAGACCAGAAGAACAAGTTGGTGCCCGGCCACAATCGATGTCTGCCCTGCCAGGGAGCACAAGAGACAACTCCTGAGGGAGCAGGAGACCAATGGGATACAGACCCCAAATTCTCATTAAAAGACCACACCTAATGGTATGATTGCGACTAGAGGAATCCCAGAGACAATGCTCCCCAGAACTTCTGATGGCACAGGACAGGAACCAACCCCGAAGACAAATCATCAGGCATGAAAAGGACTGGTCAGTGGGGGGGAGAGAGATGCTGATGAAGAGTGAGCTAATTAAATCAGGTGGACACGGGAGAGTGTGTTGGCAACTCTTGACTGGAGGGGGGATGGGAAGATAGAGAGAGAGGGAAGAAGGTAAAATTGTCACGAAACGAGAGACTGTAAGGGCTGACTCAATGGGGGAGAGCAAGTGGGAGAAGGGAGTAAGATGTATGTAAACCTACATGTGACAGACTGATTGGAATGGTAAATGTTCACTTGAAGCTTAATAAAAATTAAAAAAAAAAAAAATTCATAGGATTTTTCATTCCATTTCATAATACATCCACATGGTTTAACATGAAAAAAAAAAGTTCCACTTATCATCAGGACAAATAAAGTAGTTTCTTCAAAGTTCATTGGTTAATAAACAAATCCATGGATGGAAATGATCAGACTTGGGAAATTGGTCAGTCATCGAGTGCTGCTGTAACAGAAATATCACAAGTGGATGGCTTTAACAAACATGAATTCTCTCACAGCCTAGGGGACTAGAAGTCTGAACTCAAGGCACCAGCTCCAGGGGAAGGCCTTCTCTCTGTCAGCCCTGGGGGAAGGTCAATCTTCCTGTGGCCTAGGAGCTTCTCCACGCAAGAACCCCGGGTCTAAAAGACGCCCCTGCTCCCCGCGCTGCTTTTCTGGTGGTGTAAGCTCTCCCTGTCTCTTTGCTTGGTTCTCTCTTTTTTATCTCAAAAGAGATTGATTTAAGACACAACCTAATCTTGTAGATTGAATCCTGCCTCATTAACATAACTGCCTCTAATCCTGCCTCATTAACATCATAGAGATAGGATTTACAACACATAGGAAAATCAAATCAGATGACCAAATGGCAGATAATCACACAATACTGGGATTCATGGCCTAGCCAAGTTGACATAGATTTTTGGGGGTGGACACAATTCAATCCATAACAATTAGGCTACATTTAAGAGTCTTAAATCTGCATAATGGTTAATCATTGTGGCAGCTTTAAAATATCTCTGACTTGACGTCACAAGATTTTGAGTATTCAGCTCCACATAAATAGGGAGAGACAAGTAGCTGCTCCTTCAGTCCTTTAAAGCCCGTGCGGTGAGGAGTTAATGGCAACAGGTGGGCCCCACTGGCCTTGAGTATGCACTCCTCTACCCCCAACTTGAAACCCACCGAGATGATAGAGTCAACCTGGGTGGCCGCCTCCTTCCAACGCAAACTGCCCTGGGACTTTAAAGATAAAGCCTTGACTCCAACAGTTGCTTGGTAGGGTGAGACTAAATAGGGAGGCTAACTGTGGTTTTTGGTGGCCACGGCTTTCACCCCTAACCATTCCTCTCCTAAAGCAAGCCAAGTTGTTGTTGTCATTAGTTGCCTGCGCCGAGTTGATTCCAACTCATGGTGACCCCATGTGTTACAGAGTAGAACTGCTCCATAGGGTTTTCTTGGTTATAATCTCAACAGAAACTGATCAGCAGGCCTTTTCTTCCTCGGTACTGCTGGTTGGATTCGAATTGCCAACCTTTAGGTTAGCATTCCAGTGCAAACACTTTGTACCACCCAGGGACCTTTAAACAAGCCATAGAGAATACAAACTAGATTAGGGCTGGCCTTTAGTCTGCTCCTTGAAAACCCTAAGGGGCAGTCCTATTCTGTACTACAGGGTTGCTATGAGTGGGAATCGACTTGATGGCAATGTTTTTTTTCCCAGTTCTTCCTAATATGCGTTACCCAAGGGAAATAAGCTTATGGGAGATAGGGAGAAGCGACTAAGACTTAAAAAAAACGAAAGAATAAAATAATCCCAAATTAAAAATCTGGATAATCTCTTCAAACCAAGGGACACGACAGTATGCTAATACTTAATAGGTGGAAGCTATAGATATTAATTTTTTCTCATATAAATTTTTGAGACAAAAATCATCATTTTAAAGAGTAAATTTAGTAATTTTTAATATATTCACCGAGTTGTGCAGCCCTCACCACATCCTAAATCCAGGATATTTTCATCACCCCCAAAAGAAACCCTTACCCACTGGCAGTCACTTTCTATTGCTCCTTTCCCCCAGCCTCTGGCAACCACTAATCTACCTTCTGTCTTTACAGATTTGCCAATTATGGACATTTCATAGAAATGGAATCATATATGCGGCCTTTTGTGTCTAGCCTCTTTCACTTAACATACGGTTTGCAAGGTTCATCCATGTTATAGCATGCATTAATAATTCATTCCTTTCTAAGGCTGAATAATATTTCATCATATGCTTAGAACATATTTTTTTAATCCGTCAAGATGGAAATTTGGGTTGTTTCCCCTTTTTTACTAGTATGGGTAATGATGCTATGGTTATTTGTGTGCAAGTTTTTGTGTGGACATATATTTTTAATTCTCTTGAGTATATATCTAGGAATAAAATTGCTGTGTTATATGGTAAATCTATCTGTAATTTTCTGAGGAACTGTCAAACTGTTGTCCACAGCAGGTGTACCATTTCACATTCCTACCAGCAATATTTAAGAGTTCCAGTTTCTCCACATTCTCACCAACACTTGTTATTGTTTATCTTTTTATTTTTTTAATTTTTATGGACATCATCATGAGTGAAGTGTATCTCTTTGTGGTTTTAATTTGCATTTTTCTATTGACTAGTGATGTTGAACATCTTTTCATGGTCTTATTGGCCATTTATACATCCTTCTTGCAGAAATGTCTATTCAAGTCCTTTTCCCATTTTTTGATTGGATTGTCTTCTTATTGTTGAGTTGTAAGAGTTCTTTATATATTCTGAATCTTAAGCACTTAGCAGATTTTTGACTTTCAAATAGTTTCTCCCATTCTATGCTGTCTTTTTGCTTTCTTGATAGTGCTCTTTGTAGCATAAAAGTTTTTCATTTTGATGAGGAAAGTCTGATATATCTATTTTTTTCATGGTTGCTTGTGTTTTGTTGGCATATCTAAGAAACAGTTGCCTGATTCAAGGACACAAACATTTAACAAAATTTTTATTTAACTATTTATATAGTTTTAGGTCTTACATTAAGCCTTAGATCCATTTTGAATTAATTTTTGTATATAGTATAAGGAAGGGGTCCAATTTATTCTTTATACTTGGAGATTCAGTTTTTCAAGCACAATTTGTTGAAAAGACTATTCTTTTCCTAATTATTTTGGCATCCTTGTTGAAAATAAATTAACCATAAACACATAGATTCATTTCTGAACTCTCTTTCATTGGTACATATGCCAATTCTTCTGTTAATGCCACACTGTTTTGATTACTATAGCTTTGTAGTAAGTTTACTTGATGTCAGGATATCAGGATCAATGATACCAGGAAGTGTGAGTCCTTCAACTTTGTTATTTGCCAAGATTTCCACTTTGGCTTTTCTGGATCCCTTACATTTCCACATGCCTTTTAGGATCAACTTGTCCATTACTGGAAAAAACACAGCTGGTATTTTGATAAGGATTGTGTTAAACATGTAAATTAATTTGAGGAGTATTGTTACCTTTAAATTTATTAAGTGTTTCAATCCATAAACATGGGATGTTTTTCCATTTATTTATGTCTTCTTTAATTTCTTTCAATGACGTTTTATAGATTTCAGTGTTCAGTTGCTCTACTTCTTTTGTAAAATTTATTCCTAAATATTTTATTCTTTTGATACTCTTGCACACGGAATTGTTTTCTTGATTTCATTTTTAGATTTAGTTCCAGTGTGGAGAAATACAATTCATTTTCTGTATGTTCATCTTATATCCTGCAACCTTGCTGAACTTGCTTATTATTTGTAATAGTTTTTGTTGCCAGTTGTTAGATGCCATCAAGTCAGTTCCTACTCATAGCAACCTTATGTACAACAGAAAGAAACACGGCCCAGTCCTGCACCATCCTTACATTTGTCTCTATCTTTGAGCCCATTGTTGCAGCCACTGTGTCAATCCATCTCTTTAAGGGTCTTCCTCTTTTTCACTGACTCTCTACTGTACTATGTGTGATGTCTTTCTCCAGGGACTGGTCCCTCCTGATAACATGTTCAAAGTATGTGAGACCAAGTCTCACTGTCCTCGCTTCTAAGGAACATTCTGGCTATATGTCTTCCAAGACAGATTTGTTTATTCTTCTGGCAGTCCGTGGTATATTCAATATTCTTAGCCAACATCACAGTTCAAAGGCATCAATTCTTCACCATTCTTCCTTATTCATTGCCCAATTTTTGCATGCAAATGAAGCAATTTAGTCCTCAAACTGACATCTTTGCTTTTTAATGTTTTAAAAAGGTCTTTTGCAGCAGATTTGCCCAATGCAGTATGTCATTTGATTTCTTGACTGACACTTCCATGGGTGTTGATTGTGGATCCAAGTAAAATTAAATCCATGACATCTTCAATCTTTTTTCCATTTGTCATGATGCTTATTGGTCCAGTTGTGAGGATTTTTGTTTTCTTTATGTTTTCCACCTATATTCTGTAATTCATCAGTAAGGTGCTTCAAGTTCTCTTCACATTCAGTAAGTAAGGCTGTGTCATCTGCATATCACATGTTGCTAATGAGGCTTCCTCCAATCCCGATGCCCGGTTCTTCACATAGCCCAGCTTCTCAGATGATACGCACAGCATACAGATTGACCAAGTATGATGAAGGAATACAACCCTGGCACACATCTTTTCTGATTTTAAACCACACCGTATCTCCTAATTCTGTTTGAACAACTGCCTTTTGGTTTATGTACAGGTTCTTCATGAGCACAATTAAATCTTCTGGAACTCCCATTCCTCGCAATGTTATCCATACTTTGTTATGATCCACACAGTTAAATTCCTTTGCATAGTCAATAAAACACACGTAAACATCTTTCTGGTGTTCTCTGCTTTCAGCCAAGATCAATTGACATCAGCAATGATATCCCTAGTTCCACATTCTCTTCTGAATCTGGCTTGAATTTCTGGCAAATCCCTGTCGATCTACTGCTCCAACATTTTTCAATTATCTTCAGCAAAATTTTAATTGCATATGATATTAATGATATTGTTCAATAATGTCTGCATTCTGGTGGATCACCTTTCTTTGGAATAGGCACAGATATGCATCTTTTCCAGTCAGTCTGCCAGATAGCTGTCTTCCAAATTTCTTGGCATAGATGATATGTTCCCTCTCGATTTTTTAGTGGAGTAGAAACTAATTTTTAAAAGAAAAGAAAGAGTAAAGTAAAACAGATAATAAAGGATATCTTGAAATAAAAAGTGAAAGTATAGAATAAAAGTTCAAATATCCAATAATCAAAATAAATATAAATGGACTGAGCTGTTCTCTTAAGAGACAGACTTTTAAGTGACATTTTTAAAAAAAATTCCACCTATAATCTGTTTTCAATAAATCAACAACAGTGTAAGACACAGAGATTTTGAAAGAAAAAGAATATAAACTACATAGCAGAGAAATACAATCTAAAAGACTGCCAGTGTAGCAATATTAATAGTAAAAATTTAGACTTTAGGACCAAAAAAAAACACCATTTGAGATAGAGAGGTTCACTGTTGTTGCTGTTAGGTGCCATCAAGTCAGTTCCAACTCACAGCAACCTTATAGGACAGAGTAGAACTGCCCCATAGGGCTTCCAAGGAGCAGCTAGTGGATTTGAACTGCCGACCTTTTGGTTAGCAGCCAAGCTCTTAATCACTATGCCACGAGGGCTCCAGAGAGGTTCACTATGTGATGTAAAAAAAAAAGTTTTAATTCATTAAAAAATACCAATTCTAAGCATGTAAAAAAAATAACATAAAATAATAAAAATAATAGTAATAGAACCACAAGAAGAAATGACAAATCCAAAACGGGAAATACTGAATTTCTGTCTCTCCAAAACGATGAAAGAACTGTACTTTTCCCTATTCCTCCCACTAAGTACAACTAAAAGCCCAGGACATTACATAGGATACAATCATAAGATTGTGAGACAGACCAGTTAGAGCTCTCTGGGCCCAAAGAATGAAACAGTGGTAAGCTGTCTGGGTTTTCTTTTGGCCACATGCATTCCAAATTTGGAGTTGAAAAATCTGGAAGCCTGAAAATGCCAATGGACACAGACAAAAAATAGCACCAACACAAGCCTACTCCCTTTCAGCTAAAGGACCAGGAAAGGTGAAGCATATCAAGACAGAAAACTTTAGACAATAACTGCTTTAATCCAGCCAAGAATCACAGGAAAAAAAAAAAAAAAAAAAACTGGCCCCATCCTCACTCATGACATCAAGGCTGTGGGGGAGAGCCTCAACTTCTACCCTTGTGAGGCTGTGACTAGGCTCCCCAATCCCCTCTCCAGGGTGGTGTCAGAAATGGCTGAGTATGGAGTCAGGCAGCAATGAAACTCCCCCTCTATGGTATTAATGGAGACCATGTAGGAAACTGGAACTTCCAAGCCCATTTCATAGTAATGAGGTGACTCTCCATCCCGCCACTGGGGTGGTGTCAGAGGAAACCTAGTAGAAAGTTTGAACTCGCATCTCCGCAGAAATAAGGAGCCCTTCCCTACTAAGGTGTCAATGGAGACTGAGTGAAAAACTTGAACTTTTACCCTCATCTGGCGATAACATGATGGTTAATTCCAACTCATAGCAACCCTATAGGACAAAGTAGAATTGCCCCATAGGGTTTCCAAGGAGCAGCTGGATTCAAAGTGCCAACCTTCTGGTTTGCAGGCACAGCTTTTAACCACTTGACCGGCTAGGCCTGATAAAGCCTGCAGCACCTGGCATTCCCAGGCGGTCTCTCGTCTAAGTACTAACCAGGCCCAACCCTGCTTAGCTTCCGAGATCAGATGAGATTGGGTGCATTCAGGGTGGTATGGCCTTAGACACTTAATTGTGTTCATGAGGAATCTGTGCATAGATCCAGAGGCAGTTGATCAGACAGAACAAGGGGATACTGATTGGTTTAAAGTCAGGAAGAATGTGCATCAGGGTTGTATCTTTTCACCATATCTATTCAATCTGTACGCTGAGCAAATAATCTGAGAAACTGAACTATATGAAGAAGAACGAGGCATCAGGACTGGGGGAAGACTCATTAACAACCTGCGTTATGCGGATGACACAACCTTGCTTGCTGAACATGAAGAGGACTTGAAGCATTTACTAATGAAGATCAGAGACCACAGCCTTCAGTATGGATTGCACCTCAACATAAAGAAAACAAAAATCCCACAACTGGACCAATAAGCAACATTATGATAAAGAGAGAAGAGGTTGACGTTGTCAAGGATTTCATTTTACTTGGAACCACAATCAACAGCCATAGAAGCAGCAGTCAAGGAATCAAACGACGCATTGCATTGGGTAAATCTACTGCAAAGGACCTCTTTAAACAGTTAAAAAGCAAGATGTCACCTTGAAGACTAAGGTGCACCTGACCCAAGCCATGGTATTTTCAATCACATCATATGCTTGTGAAAGCTGCACAATGAATAAGGAAGATTGAAGAAGATTTGACACCTCTGAATTGTGTTGTTGATGATGAATATTGAATATACTATGGACTCCCAAAAGAACGAACAAATGCATCTTGGAAGAAGTGCAACCAGAACGCTCCTTAGAAGCAAGGATGGCAAGACCAGAACGCTCTTTAGAAGCAAGGATGGCAAGACTGTGTCTTACACACTTTGGACATGTTGTCAGGAGGGATCAGTCCCTGGAGAAGGACATCATGCTTGGCAAAGTGCAGGGTCATTAGAAAAGAGAAAGACCCTCAAGAAGGTGGATTGACACAGTGGCTGAAACAATGAGCTCAAGCATAACAACGATTATGAAGATGGCTCAGGACTGGGCAGTGTTTCTTTCTGTTGTGCATAGGGTCACTATGAGTTGGAACCCACTTGACAGCACCTAACAACAACAACCTGTTAGACTGATACTCTACTAAAGAAATCTGTATGAATGCAAAAAAGTCAACATTTGACTCGAAGCAAAGATAAGGAGATAAGGGGGCAGGCAAACTAGAGTACTGGAAATGGAACAACCATAACACAATTAATGAGAATGTTGAGAGATGGCCCAAGATGGTGGCTTAGTTAGACAAACCATGTTGTCCTTCTACAGCAAACACCCAAGAAACCAAGTAAAACATATAGATGACAACCCTGGAACACTGAGCATCAAAGAGAAGGATAAAGAATTAGACTGAACACTGACTGGAAGGACAAACTGAAAACAGCAAACGAGGAGAGATACAGAGTAGAGGTGCCCTGCCAGCCGGCCTGGCCCAGTGTGGTCATCTTTTTTTTTTTTTTTTAATTAATTTTTATTAAGCTTCAAGTGAACATTTACCATTCCAATCAGTCTGTCACATGTAGGTTTACATACATCATACTCCCTTCTCGCACTTGCTCTCCCCCTATTGAGTCAGCCCTTTCAGTCTCTCGTTTCGTGCCAATTTTGCCATCTTCCCTCTCTCTCTATCTTCCCATCCCCCCTCCAGTCAAGAGTTGCCAACACACTCTCCAGTGTCCACCTAATTTAATTGGCTCACTCTTCATCAGCATCTCTCTCCCCCCCGCTGACCAGTCCTTTTCATGCCTGATGAGTTGTCTTCGGGGATGGTTCCTGTCCTGTGCCATCAGAAGTTCTGGGGAGCATTGTCTCTGGGATTCCTCTAGTCGCAGTCATATCATTAGGTATGGTCTTTTTATGAGAATTTGGGGTCTGTATCCCATTGGCCTCCTGCTCCCTCAGGAGTTGTCTGTTGTGCTCCCTAGCAGGGCAGACATCGATTGTGGCCGGGCACCAACTAGTTCTTCTGGTCTCAGGATAATGTAGGTCTCTGGTTCATGTGGCCCTTTCTGTCTCTTGGGTTCTTAGTCGTCGTGTGGCCTTGGTGTTCTTCCTTTGCCTTTGCTCCAGGTGGGTTGAGACCAATTGATGTATCTTAGTAGGACCCCAGGCACCACAATTCAAAGTGGGATGCAGAATGTTTTCATAATAGAATTATTTTGCCCGTTGACTTAGAAGTCTCCTCAAACCATGTTCCCCAGATCCCAGCCCCTGCTCCGCTGACCTTTGAAGCTTTCATTTTATCCCGGAAACCTCTTTGCTTTTAGTCCAGTCTAATTAGGCTGACCTTCCTTGTAGTGTGTGTTGTCTTTCCCTTCACCCAAAGCAGTTCTTATCTACTGATTGATCAATAAAAAACCCTCTCCCTCCCTCCCTCCCTCCCCCCTTTGTAACCACAAAAGTATGTGTTCTTCTCCGTTTTTTCTATTTCTCAAGATCTTATAATAGTGGTCTTATACAATATTTGTCCTTTTGCCTCTGACTCATTTCACTCAGCATAATGCCTTCCAGATTCCTCCATGTTATGAAATGTTTCAGAGATTCGTAACTGTTCTTTATCGATGCGTAGTATTCCATTGTGTGAATATACCACAATTTATTTACCCATTCATCCGTTGATGGACATCTTGGTTGCTTCCAGCTTTTTGCTATTGTAAACAGAGCTGCAATAAACATGGATGTGCATATATCTGTTTGTGTGAAGGCTCTTGTATCTCTGGGGTATATTCCGAGGAGTGGGATTTCTGGGTTGTATGGTAGTTCTATTTCTAACTGTTTAAGATAACGCCAGATGGATTTCCAAAGTGGTTGTACCATTTTACAATCCCACCAGCAGTGTACGAGAGTTCCAATCTCTCTGCAGCCTCTCCAACATTTATTATTTTGTGTTTTTTTGGATTAATGCCAGTCTAGTTGGTGTGAGATGGAATCTCATCGTAGTTTTAATTTGCATTTCTCTAATGGCTAATGATCGGGAGCATTTTCTCATGTATCTGTTGGCTGCCTGAATATCTTCTTTAGTGAAATGTGTGTTCATATCCTTTGCCCACTTCTTGATTGGGTTGCTTGTCTTTTTGTGGTTGAGTTTTGACAGAATCATGTAGATTTTAGAGATCAGGCACTGGTCTGAGATGTCATAGCTGAATATTCTTTCCCAGTCTGTAGGTGGTCTTTTTACTCTTTTGGTGAAGAAGTCTTTAGATGAGCATAGGTGTTTGATTTTTAGGAGCTCCCAGTTATCTGGTTTCTCTTCATCATTTTTAGTAATGTTTTGTATTCTGTTTATGCCCTGTATTAGGGCTCCTAGGGTTGTCCCTATTTTTTCTTCCATGATCTTTATCGTTTTAGTCTTTATGTTTAGGTCTTTGATCCACTTGGAGTTAGTTTTTGTGCATGGTGTGAGGTATGGGTCCTGTTTCATTCTTTTGCAAATGGATATCCAGTTATGCCAGCACCATTTGTTAAAAAGACTATTATTTCCCCAATTGACTGACCCTGGTCCTTTGTCAAATATCAGCTGCTCATACATGGATGGATTTATATCTGGGTTCTCAATTCTGTTCCATTGGTCTATGTGCCTCATGTTGTACCAGTACCAGGCTGTTTTGACTACTGTAGCTGTATAATAGGTTCTGAAATCAGGTAGAGTGAGGCCTCCCACTTTGTTCTCCTTTTTCAGTAATGCTTTGCTTATCCGGGGCTTCTTTCCCTTCCATATGAAATTAGTGATTTGTTTCTCTATCCCCTTAAAATATGACATTGGTATTTGGATTGGAAGTGTGTTATATGTATAGATGGCTTTTGGTAGAATAGACATTTTTACTATGTTAAGTCTTCCTATCCATGAGCAGGGTATGTTCTTCCACTTAAGCATGTCCTTTTGAATTTCTTGTAGCAGGGTTTTATAGTTTTCTTTGTATAGGTCTTTTACATCCTTGGTAAGATTTATTCCTAAGTATTTTATCTTCTTGGGGGCTACTGTGAATGGTATTGATTTGGTTATTTCCTCTTCGGTGTTCTTTTTGTTGATGTAGAGGAATCCAAGTGATTTTTGTATGTTCATTTTATAACCTGAGACTCTTCCAAACTCTTCTATTAGTTTCAGTAGTTTTCTGGGGGATTCCTTAGGGTTTTCCATGTATACGATCATGTCATCTGCAAATAGTGATAGCTTTACTTCCTCCTTGCCAATCTGGATACCCTTTATTTCTTTGTCTAGCCTAATTGCCCTGGCTAGGACTTCCAGCACGATGTTGAATAAGAGTGGTGATAAAGGGCATTCTTGTCTGGTTCCCGTTCTCAGGGGAAATGCTTTCAGGTTCTCTCCATTTACAGTGATATTGGCTGTTGGCTTTGCATAGATGCCCTTTATTATGTTGAGGAATTTTCCTTCAATTCCTATTTTGGTAAGAGTTTTTATCATAAATGGGTGTTGAACTTTGTCAAATGCCTTTTCTGCATCTATTGATAAGATCATGTGGTTTTTATCTTTTGTCTTATTTATGTGATGGATTACATTAATGGTTTTTCTGATATTAAACCAGCCTTGCATACCTGGTATAAATCCCACTTGATCAGGGTGAATTATTTTTTTGATGTGTCGTTGGATTCTATTGGCTAGAATTTTGTTGAGGATTTTTGCATCAATGTTCATGAGGGATATAGGTCTATAATTTTCTTTTTTTGCAATGTCTTTACCTGGTTTTGGTATCAGGGAGATGGTAGCTTCATGGAATGAGTTGGGTAGTATTCCGTCTTTTTCTATGCTTTGAAATACCTTCAGTAGTAGTGGTGTTAAGTCTTCTCTGAAAGTTTGGTAGAACTCTGCAGTGAAGCCATCTGGGCCAGGACTTTTTTTTTTGTTGGAAGTTTTTTGATTACCGTTTCAATCTCTTTTTTTGTTATGGGTCTATTTAGTTGTTCTACTTCTGAATGTGTTAGTTTAGGTAAGTAGTATTTTTCTAAGAATTTATCCATTTCTTCTAGGTTTTCAAATTTGTTAGAGTACAATTTTACGTAGTAATCTGAAATGATTCTTTTAATTTCATTTGGCTCTGTTGTGATGTGGTCCTTCTCGTTTCTTATTCGGGTTATTTGTTTCCTTTCCTGTTTTTCTTTAGTCAGTCTGGCCAATGGTTTATCAATTTTGTTAATTTTTTCAAAAAAACAGCTTTTGGCTTTGTTAATTTTTTCAATTGTTTTTCTGTTCTCTAATTCATTTAGTTCAGCTCTAATTTTTATTATTTGTTTTCTGCTAGTGCCTGATGGGTTCTTTTGTTGCTCACTTTCTATTTGTTCAAGTTGTCGGGACAGTTCTCTGATTTTGGCTCTTTCTTCTTTTTGTATGTGTGCGTTTATCGATATAAATTGGCCTCTGAGCACTGCTTTTGCTGTGTCCCAGAGGTTTTGATCGGAAGTATTTTCATTCTCGTTGCTTTCTAAGAATTTCCTTATTCCCTCCTTGATGTCTTCTATAACCCAGTCTTTTTTCAGGAGGGTATTGTTCATTTTCCAAGTATTTGATTTCTTTTCCCTAGTTTTTCTGTTATTGATTTCTAGCTTCATTGCCTTGTGGTCTGAGAAGATGCTTTGTAATATTTCGATGTTTTGGATTCTACCAAGATTTGTTTTGTGACCTAATATGTGGTCTATTCTAGAGAATGTTCCATGTGCACTAGAAAAAAAAGTATATTTTGCAGCAGTTGGGTGGAGAGTTCTGTATAAGTCTATGAGGTCAAGTTGGTTGATTGTTGTAAGTAGGTCTTCCGTGTCTCTATTGAGCTTCTTACTGGATGTCCTGTCCTTCTCCGAAAGTGGTGTGTTGAAGTCCCCTACTATAAATGTGGAGGTGTCTATCTCGCTTTTCAATTCTGTTAAAATTTGATTTATGTATCTTGCAGCCCTGTCATTGGGTGCGTAAATACTTAGTATGGTTATATCTTCCTGATCAATTGTCCCTTTTATCTTTATATAGTGTCCTTTTTTATCCTTTGTGGCGGCTTTAAGTCTAAAGTCTATTTTGTCAGAAATTAATATTGCTACTCCTCTTCTTTTTTGCTTATTGTTTGCTTGATATATTTTTTTCCATCCTTTGAGTTTTAGTTTGTTTGTGTCTCTAAGTCTAAGGTGTGTCTCTTGTAGGCAGCATATAGATGGATCGTGTTTCTTTATCCAGTCCGTGACTCTCTGTCTCTTTATTGGTGCATTTAGTCCATTTACATTCAGCGTAATTATAGATAAATAAGTTTTTAGTGCTGTCATTTTGATGCCTTTTCATGTGTGTTGTTGGCCTTTTCATTTTTCCACATACTTTTTTGTGCTGAGACGTTTTTCTTAGTAGATTGTGAGATCCTCATTTTCATAATGTTTAACTTTATGTTTGTTGAGTCGTTACGTTTTTCTTCAGTTATGGAATTGATATTCCTTTTTGTGGTTACCTTATTATTTACCCCTATTTTTCTAAGTAAAAACCTATCTTGTATCGTTCTATATCGCCTTGTATCACTCTCCATCTGGCAGTTCAATGTCTCCTATATTTAGTCCCTCTTTTTGATTATTGTGATCGTTTATTGATTTCCATGATTTCCTGTTATGTGTATTATTTTGTTTATTTATTTATTTTTTAGAATTAATCTTACTTTGTTTGTTTTTGTGCTTTCCCTATTTGAGTTGCATTGATATCAGGACGTTCTGTTTTGTGACCTTGTATTGTGCTGGTACCTGATATTATTGGTCATCAGGCCAAACAATCTCCTTAAGCATTTCTTTCAGTCTTGGTTTAGTTTTTGCAAATTCTCTAAACTTGTGTTTATCTGTAAATATCTTAATTTCTCCCTCATATTTCAGAGAGAGTTTTGCTGGATATACGATCCTTGGTTGTCAGTTTTTCTCCTTCAGTGCTCTGTATACGTCGTCCCATTCCTTTCTTGCTCACACGGTTTCTGCTGAGTAGTCTGAACTTATTCTTATTGATTTTCCCTTGAAGGAAACCTTTCTTTTCTCCCTGGCTGCTTTTAAAATTTTCTGTTTGTCTTTGGTTTTGGCAAGTTTGATGATAATATGTCTTGGTGTTTTTCTTTTTGGATCAATCTTAAATGGGGTTCGATGAGCATCTTGGATAGATATCCTTTCGTCTTTCATGATGTCAGGGAAGTTTTGTGTCAGGAGTTCTTCAACTATTTTCTCTGTGTTTTCTGTCCCCTCTCCCTGTTCTGGGACTCCAATCATCTGCAAGTTATCCTTCTTGATAGAGTCCCACATGATTCTTAGGGTTTCTTCATTTTTTTAAATTCTTTTATCTGATTTTTTTTCAGCTATGTTGGAGTTAATTCCCTGGTCCTCCAGAAGTCCCAGTCTACATTCTAATTGCTCGAGTCTGCTCCTCTGACTTTCTATTGTGTTGTCTAATTCTGTAATTTTATTGTTAATCTTTTGGATTTCTACATGCTGTCTCTCTATGGATTCTTGCAACTTATTAATTTTTCCACTATGTTCTTGAATAACCTTTTTGAGTTCTTCAACAGTTTTATTGGTGTGTTCCTTGGCTTTTTCTGCAGTTATCCTAATTTCATTTGTGATATCTTTAAGCATTCTGTAAATTAGTTTTTTATATTCTGTATCTGATAATTCCAGGACTGTATCTTCATTTGGGAAAGATTTTGATTCTTTTGTTTGGGGGGTTGGAGAAGCTGTCATTGTCTGTTTCTTTATGTGGTTTGATATGGACTGCTGTCTCCAAGCCATCGCTGGGAAACTAGATTTTCCAGGTAATCAGCTAAAAAAAAATGCAGTCAGATCCCTATCTGAATTCTCCTTCTGGCTCAGGGTATTCAGATGTTAATGGAGCCGCCTGGGGAGGGTGGGGGAGGGATCAGAGAGCTAGGCGTGTAGCACCACAGAATATAGAGCTGATCCCCGCGTTCATGCTCCGCCCCAGTCTGCCAGAATCACGGCAGGACGGCTCCCCGGCTGGGATGCTACTCTCCCCGCTCCAAGATCAGTCACTTCCTCCCAGGGATTTCTCCCTCCGGTGCGCCGGACCGCTCGCGCGAACTGAGTGGGCGTGGCCCTCACGAACAGCTGGGCTCGCCCCCGTGGTCTATTCAGGGGAAATCGCTCACACCCCGCCCACTCTTGCCAAGATCCCAGCGGGACGGCTCCCCGGCTGGGACGCTGCTCTTCCCGCTCCAAGACCTGTCACTTCCTCCCGGGGATTTCTCCCTCCGGTGTGCCGCACCGCCCACTCTCGCCAAGATCCTAGCGGGACGGCTCCCTGGCTGGGACGCTGCTCTCCCCACTCCAAGATCAGTCACTGCCTCCCAGGTGTTTCTACCACCGGCTGTGCCACTACCCCGCCCGCGCCAACCAGCTAGACTCCCTCCCGGGATGGGTTGGGGGGGTAGGGCTGGGCCCCTTGTCTGTGCCGTCTGCCCTCTGGGCTCTGCCCCAGCCCGGGCTCCGAAGGTCACCTGCCTGGTATGCTGGCTCTTAGTTCTGAAATCGATCACTGTCTGCCCGTATTTGTTCGTTCTCCGTCTCTAAGTCTGTGTTTATTGTTCAGAGTTCATAGATTGTTATATATGTGATCGATTCACTTGTTTTTCCGAGTCTTTGTTGCAAGAGGGATCCGCAGTAGCGTCCACCTAGTCCGCCATCTTGGCCCCGCCTCCCAGTGTGGTCATCTTGAGACAAAGCCAGCAGTGATCCCAGGTGAGGAGCACAGGAAGGCAACTGCATGAGAACCCCAATAGGAGACAGAGAAACTATATAGACGTACTTGGAGTGAAGCAATGTGAGCAGGACATGAACTGGATCTAAGGAGGGAAAGTTGAGGAAAGAGGGCAAGAGCTCCAATGATCCTGGAGTCCACAGAGCAGGAAAGGAGCCAGGATCCAGAGACAGGGCCACTCACCAGCGGCAGTCCCTGACCTCTCGGGAGGTGGCGCATATGGAGTAATAGATCCATAGGATGTCAATAGAATGTCCTGCACCCGAACAAACTTTGGGTAACACACCCCTCCTTGCACTTGGTCAGGGCCAGGTCCCAAATGAAGCTGCAGCCAGTGTGAGAGCCCAGGCACCCACACCCATTTACCAAAGGGGCACGCCCCCCTTCCCTCCAACCCTGCCTCTGCACCCACCTGGGGACTGTAGTATGAACTCCCCTTATCCCTCCCACCCTGCCCCCACCCAACTCCTTCCCCTCACCTGGCAAGTGATAGCAAGAACAACCATGCCACTGGTTGCCTACCATTCTCCCTCCCACCCATTACACTCCTGCACTCACCACACCACTCACCCAGCAAGTGGCAGAGAGTGCTCCCACTCACCTGGTCAACCATCACACCAACCCCACCAGATGCCTCATCCACCCAGTAAGTGGCAGTGAGTGTGCCTGCTCTGCTGGTTTCCACCAAACCTTCCAGCCCACCACCCTGTCTGCCCACCCAGGAAGCAGCAGTGAGTGCTCTAGCACTGCTGGTCACCAGCTAAACCCCCTGCCTGCTGCCCCATCCACTCAGTGAGTAGATGTGAGCACATGCACCCCACTGGTCAGCCACTATACCCTCCACCTACCACACTCTACCACCCACCTCCCTCCAACCTGGCAAGTAGTAGTGAGCATGCAAGTGCCGCTGGTGGCCCTCCACATCCCCTTGCCCACCACCTGGCCACCCAGCAAGTGGCAGTCCCAAGTTTGTGGGTCAGACTGAAGACTTCTGACTCACATAGCCAAAGATGTTGGCAAATCCAAGATTGAAAGTTCAGATAGGAGGCCTCTGGCTCACAGTCTATGGAGTCTGATGAATCCCAAGATCAGGAGGTAATACAATAGGTAAACTGCTAGCTCAAGTCTCAAGAACCAGAGGTCAGATGAATAGGAGCCAGCTCCAGGATCTGGAGCAAGCAAAAGCTAGTGAGCCTTGCCAGAAAGTTCACCTATATTGGATGCATGCCAACACCCAAGGAAACTCCCTTTCAACTGATTGGCTGCTCACAACAGATCTCATCATGGAGGTGATCACATTATATCGAATCTCATTATGGAGCTGATCACATCATTAAAAAGCTGCCAAGCCAAATCATAACTACCAGACCACTGAAGGTCATGGCCCAGCCTAGCTGACACACAACTTTAACCATCATAGATACAGAAGATCTAAATCAACCAACTTGACCTCATAGACATGTACAGATCATACCACCCAAGACCAACACAGTACGCATTCTTCTCCAACGTACTTAGATCATTCTCTAGAATAGACCATATTCTAGGCCATGAAGCAAGCCTCAATAAATTAAAAAATATCGACATAATACAAAGCATCTTCTCTATAACGCTATAAAACTAGAAATCAATATGAGAAACAAGAAGGAAAAAAATTAAATACATGAAAACTGAATAACACTTTACTTAAAAACTATTGGGTCATAGAAGATTTTTTAAAAATAATTTTTATTGTGCTTTAAGTGAAAGTTTACAAATTAAGTCAGTCTCTCACACAAAAACCCATATACACCTTGCTACACACTCCCAATTACTCTCCCCCTAATGAGACAGCCCGCTCTCTCCTTCTACTCTCTCTTTTTGTGTCCATTTCATCAGCTTGGGTCATAGATTTTAAAAATGAAATTTAATAATTCCTAGAATCTATTAAAAAAAATTTTATTTATTTTATTTTTTTTTAGAATCTATTGAGGGTAAAGATGCAACATACCAAAACTCGTGGTACACAGCAAAGGCTGTGCTCAGGGGAATATTTACAGAAATAAATGCACACGTCAAAAAAGAAGAAAGGCCCAAAATCAATAACTTAACCTGACACCTTGAACAAATAGAAAAGAAACAGCAAAAGAAGTCCACAGTCACCAGAAGAAAGGAAATAACAAAAATCACAGCAGAGATAAATAAAATAAAAAAAATAGGAAAAAAAAAACAGTGTTGACAAAACTAGAAATTGGTTATTTGAGAGGATCTATAAAATTGACAAACCAGTGGCCAGACTGACAAAGGAAAAAAAATGAGAGGACACAAATAACCAAAATAAGAAATGAAATGAGTGACATTACAATAGAACCAAATGAGATCATAACAGAATATTATGAAAAAATGTACTCTAACAAATTTGAAAACCTAGAAGAAATGGGTAAATTTCTAGAAACACACTGTCTTGGTCATATAGTGCTGCTATAACAGAAATACCACAAGTGGATGGCTTTAACAGAGAGAATTTTATTCTCTCACAGTCTAGCAGGCTACAAGTCTAAATTCAGGGCTCCAGCTCCAGGGGAAGGGTTTCTGTCTCTGTTGGCTCTGGAGGAAGGTCCTTGTGATGCATCAGTCTTCTCTTGGTCTGGGAACATCTCAGCACAGGAACCTTAGGTCCAAAGGATACACTCTTATCCCAGCACTGCTTTCTTGCTCACTTCTCTTTTATATCTCAAAAGAGATTGGCTTAAGACACTATCTAATCTTGTAGATCTCATTAATAAAACTGCCACTAATCCATTTCATCACATCATAGTGGTAGGATTTACAACATGAAGGGAAATCACATCAGATGACAAAATGGTAGACAATCATGTGATACTGGGAATCATGACCTAGGCAAGTTGACAGATATTTTTGGCGGACACAGTTCAATCCATGACATGCACTATCTACCTAAATTGACACAATAAAACCTAAATAGACCCATAACAAAAGAAGAAATTGAAGATGTCATAAAAAATTTTTTTTCTTAAAAACTCCAAATAAAAATAAGTCCCAGCCCAGACGGCTTCACTGGAGAGTTCTACCAAACATTCAGAGAACAGCTGACACCAATTCTACTCAAACTATTCCAGATAGTAGAAAAGGAAGGAATACTTCCTAATTCATTCTATGAAGCCAGAATAACCCTAATACCAAAGCCAGGCAAGGATACCACAAAAAGAAAATTACAGACCAATATCCCTCATGCATGTAGACGCAAAAATTCCTAACAAAATTCTAGTCAACAGAACACAGTACCATATTGAAAAAATGATACATCATTATCACATAGGATTCATACCAGGGATGCAAGGGTGGTTCAATTTTAGAAAATCAATCAACATAATTCACCACATAAACAAAAAAAAGAAAAAGAAATCATATGAGAGTTTCAAATAATGCAGAAAAAGCATTTGATAAAATCCAACACACTTTCCTGATAAAAACTGTCAGCAAAATAGGAATAGAAGGGAAATTCCTCAACATAATTAAGGGCATATATACAAAACCTATAGCCAACGTTATTCTCAGTAGAGAGAGATTGAAAGCAATCCCCTGAGAACAGGAACAAAACAAGGATGCCCATTATTTCCACTCTGATTTAATATTGTACTATAAGTCCTACCAAGAGTAAAAAGGCAAGAAAGAGAAATAAAGGCATTCAAATTGGTAAGGAAGAAATAAAACTAACCCTATTCACAGATGACATGATTCTATACATAGAAAATCCCAGATATTCCACAAGAAAGTAACTGAAACTAATAGAACTTTCAACAAAGTGGCAGAGTACAAGATCTGCATACAAAAATCATTTGGATTCCTCTACAATAACAAGGAGAACTCAGAAAAGGAAATCAAGAAAACAGTACATTGGAATAGCTCCCAAAAAGATAGAATACCTAGGAATAAATCTAACCAGGGATGTAAAAGACTTATACAAGGAAAATCACAAAACATTAATTCAAGAAACCTAAAAAAATGGAAAAACCTACCACACTCATGGATTGGAAGACTTAACATGAAAATGTCAATATTACCCAAATCGATCTATAGATGTAATGCAATCCCAATCCAAATCCCCAAAACATCCTTTAATGAAATCGCAAAACTAATCTCCAACTTATATATGGAAAGGAAAGAGGTCCCAAATAGCTAAAGCATTATTGAAGAAGAAGAACAAAGTAGGAGGCTTCACACTTCTCCATCTCAGGACTTACTGTACAGCCATGGTAATCAAAACAGCCTGGTACTGTACAATGACAGACTCATAGGCCAATGGAATAGAATTGAGAATTCAAGAAGAAAATCTATCCAGCTGTGGACAGCTCATCTTCAGCAAAGGATCAAAGCCCATTCAGTGGAGGAAGAAACAGTCTCTTTAACAAATGGTGCTGGTGAAATTAGATGATCTATTTGCAGAAAAATGAAACAGGGTCCATACCTCACACAACACACAGTAAATAACTCAAAATGGATCGAATAAATATTAAACCTAAAACTATAAAGTTCCCAGAAGACAACATAAAGACAAAGCTAGGCATCCTAATTTATGGCATAAATATACTATCAAACATAACTAAAAAATGCACAAACAACAGAAAATAAATGAGATAACTGGGACCTTCTAAAAATTAAATACTTATGCTCACCAAAAGACTTTACCGAAAGAGTAAAAACAGAACCCACAGACTGGAAAAAAAAATTTGGCAATGACATATTTGGAGAGACTCTAATCTCTAAAATATGTAAATATATTTATATATATAAATAAATGTAAAATATATAAAAACTTCAACACTTCAACAACAAAAAGGACATTCCAATCAAAAAATGGGCAAAGGACATGAACAGACACTTTAGCAAAGAAGACATCCAAGCTGCTAGCAAACACTTGAAGAGACGCTCATGATCATTAGCCATTAAAAAAAAAAAAAAAAAAGCCATTAGATCATTAGCCATTAGAGAGATGCAAATCAAAACTACAATGAGATACCATCTCACCTACGCAAAAATGGCACTGATCAAAAAAACACAAAACAACAAATGCTGGTGAGGTTGTGGGGAGATTGGAACTCTTTTATAGTGCAGGTGGGATTGTAAAATAGTACAACCACTATGGAAAACAGTATGGCATTTCCTCAAAAAGCTAGAAATAGAAATATCACATGATCCAGCAATCCCACTCCTAGGTATATATCTTAGAGAAGTAAGAGCAGTGACATGGATAGACATATGCAAACCCATATTTACTGCAGCATTATTCACAATAGCAAAGAGATAGAGACAACCTAAGTGTCCATCAAAGGATGAATAGATAAACAAAATGTGGTACATACACACAATGGAATACTATACAACAATAAAGAATAATGATGAGTCCACAAAACACAACATAGATGAATCCGGAGGAAATTATGCTGAATAAAATAAGTCAATCACAAAAGGACAAATATTATTTGATACCACCTTGTTTACCAACAAAGAATGTTGTTTTTTGTGTATAAACCTATTCTTGGCTTTTTATAAAAAAAATTTTTTTTTTTTTTTTTTTATAAAAAGCCAAGAATAGGTTTATACACAAAAAACAACATTCTTTGCTGGTAACCAGGGTTGGGAGTGGGATGGAGAGAGAATCATTTACCAGATAGTAGACATATGTTAATCCTGGTGAAGGGAAATGCAATACACAACATGGAGGAAGTCAGCACAATGTGACCAAGGTAAATGAAGACACTGAGAGGTGTGGAAGAATAAAGGACAACTACTTAAATGCTATAACGTATACAGTTCTGCAACAACAGTAATATGTAGCCAAACCAAAAATTTGTGAGTGGCTACATAGGCAGATATGTATGCTATCTAGGTGTGGGAGGGCATATGGGAGTGCCTGTGTGTACATATATAGGTATAGTTGTGGGCATTTGTACATACATATTCGTATGTGCTACAGATACATTCATATGTACAAGAGAGCACACACGTGGAACAGTTATGGAAATTTCCTAGACATATGCAAATACCTCATGGGACTGAGTTACTGGGTTTGAGGGCTCAGGACCATACTGTCAGTGGACAGCTTGGTCGATTGGCATAACATAGTTCACAAAGGTAATGTTCTGCATTCTAGTTTGGTGAGTAGCAACTGGGATCTTAAAAGCTTGTGAGCAGCCATTTAAGATAAACTATTGGTCTCCTCTCATCTGAAGCAAAGGGGAGTGAAGGAAATCAAACACTCAAGGAGACAAATAGTCCGTAGGACAAATGGTCCACGTGAATCACTGCTTCCTCTTGCCTGAGAGCAGGAGAACTAGATGGTGCCCGTCTACCACTACTGACCCTTCTGACACAATAGGAGGTCCACCTATATTGGATGCATGCCAACCCCCAAGGAAACTCCCTTTCAACTGATTGGCTGCTCACAACGGATCTCATCATGGAGGTGATCACATATCAAATCTCATTATGGAGCCAATCACATCATTAAAAAGCTGCCAAGCCAAATCATAACTACCAGACCACTGAAGGTCATGGCCCAGCCTAGCTGACACACAACTTTAACCGTCATAGATACAGAAGATCTAAATCAACCAACTTGAGCTCATAGACATGTACAGATCATACTACCCAAGATCAACACAGTACATATTCTTCTCCAATGTACTTGGATCGTTCTCTAGAATAGACCATATTCTAGGCCACGAAGCAAGCCTCAATAAATTAAAAAATATTGACATAATACAAAGCACCTTCTCTATAATGCTATAAAACTAGAAATCAATAAGAGAAACAAGAAGGAAAAAAATTAAATACATGAAAACTGAATAACACTTTACTTAAAAACTATTGGGTCACAAAAGATTTTTTTTTAAATAATTTTCATTGTGCTTTAAGTGAAAGTTTACAAATTAAGTCAGTCTCTCGCAGTGCTACACACTCCTAATCACTCTCCCTGTAATGAGACAGCCTGCTCTCTCCCTCTACTCTCTCTTTTTGTGTCTATTTCGTCAGCTTGGGTCATAGAAGATTTTAAAAATGAAATTTAATAATTCCTAGAATCTAATTTTTTTTTAATGAGGATAAAGACACAACATACCAAAACTCATGGTACACAGCAAAGGCTATGCTCAGGGGAATATTTACAGAAATAAATGCACACATCAAAAAAGAAGAAAGGCCCAAAATCAATAACCTGAATTTGGCCTTCTAGCCTCCTAAACTATGACAGAATGAACTTCTGTTTGCTAAAACCATCCGCTTGCAATATTTGTTACAGCAGCAGTAGATAATTAAGACAACACTCTTTTGATCTGGAAATGAAGTCACCTTTAAGCCAAATAAGAGATTGGCCCACAAAATAAACAACACCCAGGAGGAATGTGCTCCTTAAAACAATCAACTATATGAGACCAAACAGGCAACATTTGCCCAAAAAGCAAAGACAAGAAAGCAAGGAGAGGCAAGAAAACTGGATGGATGGAAATAGAAAAAAAAAAAAAAAAAAAAATCCATTGCTTTCAAGTCATTTCAACTCATAGTAGTCCTATAGGACAGAGTAGAACTGCCCACAGGGTTTCCAAGGATCGGCTGGTGGATTTGAACTGCCGACCTTTTGATTAACAGCCTGACCTTTTAACTACTGTGCCAAACAGGGAAGGCAGGGTGGAAATGGGGAGAGTACTAACACATTCTAGAGACATCTGTGGAGCTAATTCCTATTCATAGCAACCCTGTAGACCAGAGTAGAGCTACCTATAGGGTTCCCAAGGAGCAACTGGTGGATTTGCATTGCTGACCTTCTGGTAAGCAGATGAGCTCTTTAACCACTGTGTCACTAGGACTGCACAAGTACCATATGACACAGCAATTAAACTCTGGGCATTTGTCATAGAGAAATAAAAACTTACATTCACACACAAGCCTGTACACTAATGTTTATGGCAGCTTTATTCATAATAACCAAAAACTGGAAATAACTCAGATGTCTTTCAGTGGGTGAATGGCTAAGCAAACTGTGCTAAATCCATACTACGTAATATTACTCAGGAATACAAAGAAATGAATTATTGATATACACTGAAACTTGGATGAATGTCCAGAGAATATGATGAATAATAAACAAAATCTAATTTCAAATGTTCCACAGTATATGATTCTATTTATATAACTTTCTTGAAATGACAAAATCAAAGAAGTGGAGAATAGATTAAAGGTTACCAGTACCAGGGATTAGGTGAGAGATGGTGACATGGTGGTGAAGAACATTGAATATACCACGGGCTGCCAGAAGAATGAACAAATCTGTCTTGGAAGAAGTACAGCCAGAATGCTCCTTAGAAGTGAGGATTGCGAGACTTCATCTCACACACTTTGGGCATATTATCAGGAGGGATCAATCTCTGGAGAAGGACATCATGCTTGATAAAGTAGAGGGTCAGTGAAAAAGAAGACTCTCAATTATATGGACTGACACAGTGGTTGCAACAATGAGCTCAAACATAGCAATGATTGTGAGGATGGTGTAGGACCAGGCAGTATTTCATTCTGTTGTACACAGGGGTGGAAACTATGAGTTGAAACCACCTCAACGGCATCTAACAAGAACAGCAACATTGTGGTTGGGGGAAGGCAATGGGAGGGAAGTGGGTTTGCTGCTATAAAAAGGCAACATGTGGAATCCTTTTGAAGATGGAAGTATTCTGTGTTTCGACAGTACCAATGTCAATATTTTAGTTGAGTTTTGCAAGATGTTAGCATTGGGAGAAACTGGGCAAAGGCACATGGGATCTCTCTGTGTTATTTCTTTTTTTATAGTTCAATGTATCTAAATCATGTATTTAAAGAGCTTTTGAAAAGATACGTTGAATATAACTCTAGCTCCTCCTTTAAAAAAAAAAAAAGTGTATCTATGTTCCAAAAAAGATTTAAGGACTGCTAAACCATTACTATGTTGTATTTCTGTATCTTATTAAATCATGTATAATCAAGGCTGTCCCAGATATTTACTTTTGTGCTAGGAAATACCTTCAGATCTTACTGATATAGCTGTACAGATGACTGTGGGAACATAAGGACAAGTACACTTGACCCTTTTATTGAATTAGCGAGAAGGCTGTAGATACCCAGAAGAAAGCTTCACAAGTTCATTGACCCTCTCTAAGAGGTCTGAATTTCCTTAGAGAGAAAACGACGTAAATAACGAAAACTTCTAATTAAGGGAAGGGAATATAAAAATACCACTCTATAGCCCTATATATCTTTACTACTTCAAAGGACCTTTCATATATTTTTTTGCACTGAGAGGTAAACAAGTTTCAGTTATTTATTCCAGTGAGGTATTTTCCCTATAAACACTGAAGAATACCAAGAAAAGTTTGCTCTTGGACCTAATATTCATGTATTCAAAGAATAAATAAAAATTTTTAAAAGTATTGTTTTTCTGATTAGATTTCATTTCAGAAATTACTTTCGATATTTCTTATTTTCAAAATCCATCCTTTACAGAGAAGGCAAGAAATTTCTGAAGTCCAGCTTTGGGTTCTTTTGGAATTCTTGGTGACTAAGCAACATTTTTTTGTTGTTGTTGAGAGAAGTGTTTCTTCGTTTTGCTCGTATTCTTTGAGGAAGAGAAAGTGCATGTTGACTGTTCAGATGTAGGTGTTCTGAAAATCAGTGCAGGGCTCTTGCCCTGGGAAGCAGACATACCGCGATTTGGCTTGGTGGAAGTCAGAGTCTTTCTCTCCGGTGTCTTCAGGATGGGTTTAGTCGTAGGAGCGCTAGGCTTGCTCTTCAGTGATGATAGAAAACTCCTACATTTACCACGATGTTTAACTGTTCTCTTGCATGTTTTACAAGTAATCAACAATATACTTTTGGAGTCTGTACTTTTTCACAATTTTTGCTTCTTTAAAACTGAGTGTATAATTTTTTGCTTCTCGATTAAGAAGTTTCTTTATTTCGGGTGTCAGTTTGGGCTTGAGTTTGAGGTGCACCCAAGAGTTATCCAAAGCCAGCCACTGGAAACAGTATGGACATGTTTCTTCAAAAGTGTTCTTAGCATAGAGATAGCAGGCATGGCCTGGACAGCTAGTTTGTACTTTCTGAGCCTCGGCCTCAAGGTAGCGCTTTTGCCTCGTCGCTGGTGAGACAAGGAGACGCTGGAAGCAGCTGTGTTATTTCTTATAACTGCATGCTATATTGTGGTGAAAATGACTTCTAGCTACCTGAAACAAAACAGATAATTTTTAGTAATGATGTTGTGGGAAAAAAAGCAAGTGCCCAGAAGACTACGTACAGCATAAAAAAACTATATACATTTTACTAACAACTAAAACTAACAATGTATTTTAGGTATGCATATACTTTTTTTTTTTTTTAAAAGCAGGGAAGCAATAAACCCAAAATTTGGGATACCGAGGATGGGATAGAAAACTGCTTATTAGAAGATATAGCTTATCACTAATGTTCTTGGATTAGGTGGTGAATTCATGAGTGATCATCACATTATTAAAATATATTTTAAAGTAAATAATATGAAAGGGGTTTACGAATAAATTAAAGATGACAAAAAGACATGAAACAGACTGAGGATTCATCAATAGTGGGTTCCTGGGGTCCATTTAAGAAAAAAAAAAAAATCTGACAAACACTTTCCCATAGTTAAGCCAGTTCACAGCTGTCCTTTAAAGACATTTCTGTTTTCTGAAATATTTGTTTTAAGAAGATGATAATTTTAAGCGATTTTTTTTTAGAAAAGGCAAGTGTTTATCCCCCTGTTTTACTATCTGTACTGAACACACGGAGAAAGCGGCAAACCTCCTGAGGTGTGGTGTCTTGGTAGAGAGACAGTGGCTGCTGGTCTTTTCCTGGGCATATTAACAACCTGCGTGTAAGACATCCCTCTCCTCAGCTTTGCCTTTCGCAGATTCAGCTCCATCTGTGCACTTGGCCATGCACGTTTTGAAATTGATACAGTGCCTGCTAAATACTTCATAAATCTCGCTGAAAATGTCCTCACCAGTTATTTTGCCAAAAGTCCTTTTTAAGTTGACAGCACCGTTGTAAATACGGTAACCTAAGACCAATAAACCAAGTGTGTTATTCACGTCCATGCCTTCAACCATCTGTAATGGAAAGAACCAAGTGAGCCCCAGTCTCTCAGCTACTGTTTAAGTATGTCTTTGGAGCCCGTTAAAATGCACCACCTAAAGGTGTCAGCCTCTCCATTTGTCAGCCATTTTTGACCCAACACAGATTCGAGTTCTCACTAGTCTCCCTTTAAGGTGAGTGGAACCTAGAGAGAAATCCTGCAACTGACCTTAAAAGAGGCTTCAAAACACTTTTTTTTTTTTTTTTAATTTGCTTATTTAATGGTACATCTCATTGGATGGTCTAACCAAGACTTGACTCATATAGTTACAGGTATTTAATTCTAAAGCGACATGAAGAAACCAGTTGCCGTGAAGTTGATTCTGACTCATGCTGACCTTATGTACGTAAGGGCAGAGTTGTGCTCCACAGGGCTTTCAATGGCTGCTTTTTCAGAAGTAGATCTCCAGGTAGCTCTGAGTGGACCTGAACCTACAACTTTTGTTTAGCAGCCAAGTGCATTAGCTTTTTCACCCACAAGGGACTTTAAATCTTGGGTTTCTTGTAATTAGTGCTGTAGGTTTTTATACGGCTTGTATTCTTTACTTCTGCACAAAAATAAAAAAGTCACATTCTAAATAAGCATATAAGTACGTCATATGCCTTTGGGTTAATGCCACCTATACCAATATGACTATTAATGCTCTAGGGGTGCTGGAGGGGGTGCTTCCATCTGTACCATCAGGTGAACTACGGGGAGCCCCCTTGATGACTTCCAAATGCTCTGAATTGTCCATTAGGACCCTGAGCATTTCCTCTGGGCTCAGGCTGAGACATTCTTGTGTTTAGCCATAATTTCGTGTCTCCGTTTGAAAATATATCTTCAAAGTTATATTCCTTTCAAAAGATAAAGAGTGACATTCATTTCAGAGAAAAGCCAAATACAGGCATCAGGGGTCTCAGGGTACTGGCAAAGTGAGTACAGTAGCAAGTAGATTGAAGTACAATTACAAGCTCGTCAGCTAAACAGTTTATAGTAATCAAGGCAAGAAAGTTAGACTGCTTTATGGTAACGGTAGCTTTTGGGTGTAATTGTTTAGAACAAAATCTCTTATTTGTATGACGAAAAGCTCATTAGAACAAACAAGCAAGTGGAGGGCTCATCCATTGCTGGTGGGATTAAAAAATAGTACAGCTACTGTGGGAAACAGTGAGGTAGTTTCCTCAAAAGGTTAAACATAGAAATACTGTTACCCACCCATTACCACTGAGTCGATTCTGACCCACAGTGACCCTGTAGGACAGAGTAGAAGCACCCTATAGTGTTTCCAAGGCTGTAAATCTTTATGGAAGCTGACTGCCACATCTTTCTTCCATGGAGCAGCTGGTGAGTTGAAACCACTGGTCAAATTTTGTTTAGCAGCCAAACACTTAACCATACGACCCAGCAATTCCACTCCTAGGTATATACCCAAAGACCTGGATGCAGAGACACAAACAAATACTGTACACCAATGTTCACAGCAGCATTATTCACAATAGCCAAAAGGTAGAAACAACCCAAGTGCTCATCAACTAGTGAATGGATAAACGAGATGTACATACATGCAATGAAATAATACTCATCTATAAAGAGAAATGAAGTCCTGATACACGCTACCACATTGATGAACCCTGAAAATACTATGCTGAGTGAAAAAATCAGACACAAAAGGATAAACATCGCATGACCTCACTTACATGAAATATCTAAAATAAGCAAATGCATAGAGATAAAAGTTTATTAGTAATTACTAGGGGCAGGTAAGGTGGAGGGGTGTGTGGGAGAATCAGGGATATCGTTTAGGGGATACTAAGTTTCTGTTAAGGGTGATGAAAAATTTGGAAGCAGATAGTGGTGATGGTTGCAAAACATGGGGACATAATTGTCACTGAATTAAAAGTATGAAAACAGCTGAAATAGCAAATATTTATTTTACCATAATAAAATTTAAAATAACGATAGTAAAGGGGGGAAAAAAAAAAACATTGCCATCAAGTCAATTCCAACCCACAGTGACCCTATAGGACAGAGAAGAACTGCCCCATAGGGTTTCCAAGGAGCTCCTGGTGGATTCAAACTGCCAGCCTTTTGGTTAGCAGCTATACCTCTTAACCGCTGTGCCACCAGGGTTTCCATAATAAAGAAAGATAAAAAAAAAATCATAATAATAATCAAACAAACAAGCAAAAACCACAGCCTACCTGCCCCAGCCTCCAGTATATCTGGGAATGCTGGGATTGCAGCCTCTCCCCTCTGGCAAGTTGCAAATGCCGCCACTAGACAAACATCATTTCCTTCATAGCCCTTTTGCTCCCAGCATGGTTAAACGCACCAGATTACCTGAAAACTCAAAACAATCAAATTTTCTCCTCACTCACTCCCCATGAGTTGTTCCACATACGTAAATAGTAATCTGCTGAGTTTACTTGCACACGCATGTTATAAAATATTTTAATGCCATAAGAATTCAAATCTTCTGTTCCCAAAATTGTCAGGTAAAATTAATTCTCCAAGCTAATGGGCCACATTAGTTATTCCCGGCTTAACCATTACGGGATGGCTCAGATTTCCAAAATCAGTCTTAGAGAACTGCATAACCATTCTAAAAATCATCCTGAAAAAGTAAATAAAATAGAAATTCTCAAAGGAGAAATTTTTTCAAAAGCTCTGTAAATCTTGAAGTTCAGATCTTAAGATAAATATACTTCACCTTATACCATAAATGGTATTCTGATAAATTTTAAATGTCATTTTGATAAATGAAATCATATTTACAATGTACTGGGAAAATCACTCTTTAAAACCATGAAATGGTTTGGTGACTCAAGCCAATCTCACTGTATTAGTTATCTATTCCTCAGTCACAATGTTACCCCAAATTTAGCTGCTTAAAACAACACAATTTTTATCTCTCTGTTTCTGTGGGTCAGGAGTCTGAGCATGGCTTCGGTAGGTCTCTTGCATCAGGGCCCCTGAACACTACAATCATGGTGTCACCGGGTCCGTGGTCTCATCAGAGAGCTGGATAGTGGCCAGATCATATAGTTATGTGTTCATGAAATAACAAGTCTGAAAACCTCTTCTGCTCTCCCCCAATAAACTGCTCTTCCTGCATCTTCCCTTTTACAGTCATTGGCAGTTCTATTCTTTCAGTTACTCAGACCAAAAATGTTAGGGTCATCCTTGACCCCTCCCTTTCTCTCATACCCCACATCCAATCGGTCAGCAAATCCTGATGACTCTGCCTTGGAAATGTACCCAGCAAAGGAGGCAGTTTTTCATGGAGGCAATTAGCCACACATTTCATTTCTCCCTCCTATTCCTGACTCTTGTTCCTCTGCTGCTCCAGGTGGATAGAGACCATTTGTTGTGCTTTGGGTGGCCATTTGCAAGCTTTTAAGATCCCAGGCACTATGCAATGAACTAGGAGATAGAACAGAAGCACAAAACCTGGAATTAGGTCAATTAACTGGGATGTTCCATGAAACTATAATCCTAAATCTCCAAACCAAGGAACCAAAGCTCATCAGGTGTTTGGTTGTACATAAGCTGCTTCAGCAGCAACCTTTTTTTTTTTTTTTTGCCATTGTTGTAGATATATCTATCACACAAATTTTGCCAATTCAGCTTTTTACAGGTGTACACCTTTTTCACAGCCATTACATTAATTGGTCTAAGTGGGTGGTGCCCAACTACCATTATTAAACATTTTGATCAAAGATTCGATAGAGGAATCCTGATAAAAAGGGGAAAAATGCATAAAAGAATTTCAAATGCCCTAAGATAACCTTTAAACCTTAAACCAAAAATATACCCTGAAGTTTTTTTAAAATCATAGTTTAGCTTAACTAGTAGAGAATGTCTGTCTTGAGCATTATGCTCTTTTAAGATCTATTTGTATGGGATCAAACTGGCAACAGCAACTTGAAAAATTAGATAGGAACCCTAGGGGGCAGTGAGCTTATGTTAATGGGGGAACAACTTAGAAAAGAAGGGTGAGGATGGCTTTACAACTTGAAGAAAGTAATCAATGTCATCGAATTATACATGTAGAAACTGTTCAATTGTATTTTTTGTGTGTATATTCTCAACAACAAAATAAATTATTAAAAAAAAAATGTACCCAGGATCTGACCACTTCTGATAACCTCCACTCGGCAACTACCTTATTCAAGCCACTATCATCTCTCAGGGGATTACCGTAATAGCCCTCTAACTGATCTCTCCAAATCTGACCTCATCCCCTTTAGTCTAGTCTTTTAATATAGAGGCCCTAAGTGACACTGTTAAACTGCCATTTATTTCTGTTCCAAAACTTCCAGTATATTCTCATCTCACACAGATTTAAAAACCAAAGTTTTCAGCATGGCCTACAATGCCCCACATTTTCTTTGTCCCTCCCGTCCCCTGTCTGTTACAACTCTCCCCTAGCACACCAGTCCCCTGGCTATTTCTCGACCACACCACAGGCCCAGTCCCACGTCAGGAATCTTTCATTAGATGTTCCTCTGCCTGGAGCTGTCTTCCTCTCAGATGGTTCCATGAGTCTCCCCTCTCCTCCTTCAGGTCTTTCTCAGGTGCTACTTTCCACATTTTCAGGGAGGTTTTCCTCCATCGCCTTATTTAAAATCATACCACCATTATGCCCCTGAAGGGCCTTCCTCTTGCTCTGTTGTATTTCTCTCCAGAGCACTTATCACTTATCCCATATATTTCCCTTACTATTTTTTTTTTTTAATCTACTTTCTTTAGTAGAATGTAAGTCTCACAAGGAAGCAATTTTAATTTTGTTTAGTGATGTTCCCCCAATACCTAAAACAGTATCTGGCTTATAATAGAGGCTCATTACATTTTCTTGAATCATAAATAAACATAGAGCACCATAGGACATGGTAAGGTTTTTGTGTTTTTAACTAGTAAAAATGGAAAGCCAAATAAGGGTTTAAACTAAGTGGGAAATTTATAGTATAAGATTTATGCTTTAACAGGATTACTGTTGTTGTTTTGTGGAGAATGGTTCGAAGGGGTCATGGCTAGAAGTAAGTAGGAAAAAATGGGTCTATTTCAGTGGTCCAGGTAAGAGATGGTGGAGGCTTCATCTAAGATTGTAGCAATATGGATGGTGATAAGTTGTTGGATTCAGGATATATGTTGAGATAATGCTGACCAAACTTGCTGATAGATGAGATATTGGGTATGAAGAATGGAATCTAAGCTAACTTCTAATATTTGACTAACAAAGGAGACTAAAGAAGAGAAATTGACGAAAGAGAAGGAAAATCAGAAAAATGTGGAGCATAAGGCAAATGTATTTAAAGAAGATGGTCATGATCAACTCTATCAGACATGTCAAATAAGATATTGAGTAAGGAAAGGAGAATCGACATTGGAGTCTGTTAAGATGGAATTTCTTAGAGATCTTGATAAATGACATTTCAGTGAAGTGGTGGCTGGGATTGACAGCTCTATTCAAGTAGAATAAAACGGGAATACGGAAACAGTGAGATAGCAGTTCAGTCAACTCCCACAAAAAGTTTTGCTGTAAGATGAGCAGGAAAGTGAGTTGGTAGGTGAGGGAACACATGAGTTCAGAGAAATATTTTATTAATGAAAAAAAAATGAAGGCATGTTTAAATGCTGATAGATATGATCAAGGAAAGAGAAAATACTTGATGGTACAGAAGGGGAATTGTGGGAAAATTTAAGAAATAAAATTCTTGAGAATGGAAGGGTAAATGGGATCCAAAGTACAAGTGGGAAGGTTGGCTTTAGATGGAAGCAGGATGCGTCTTCAATGCAGCAGGGGTGAAAGTCAGACGTGAGAGCACAGACGCAGGTGGGTTGCTGCAATATTTGTTGACAGGATGGGGGTTGTCTAATCTGTGTGCCTCCATTCTGAGAGTTGGAGATATAAACCCAGTAAAAAAAAAACCCAGTGCCGTCGAGTCAATTCCGACTCATAGCGAACCTATAGGACAGAGTAGAACTGCCGGGAGATATAAGGACAGAAAAAAAAGTGTGAAACAGTGGGTGATGGAAGGGATGGTACAATTTTCTGGCAAAATCGAATAGCCATATGAAATTTAAGATGATAAATTAAATTTGACCATCAGCCTGGCTTTTTTTTTTTTAAGTTTTCTTCAGAAATATTTAGCTACTCAGGCACAGACACAGGAACAGCGTAGGGTGATAGTTAGACAAAACCAGAATTAGAATGGTTTCAAGAAAGTTAGGTGGGAGGAGAAAGAGACAAGGGACTGGAGAATATATGTCAGTAATTAATATTGCTGAGTCATGGTTTCTAAAAGGGGTAAGCAGTGCAGTAAGGACATAAGGAAAGAGAACGGTGGGGGTAGGGAAAGCAGGGAAGTCAATGCACCAGAGGTCCCTGTGGCTTGAAAGATGTGGGAAGGGATTCTAGAAGACGAGAGCAGAGGGGTTAATAGTGAAGATCAGAGAGAAGTATGCTTAACTCACCTGGAGAGTGTACTGAAAATATGGATTCTTAGGCTAAACTGATGATCTATACTTTTGATGATCTGTACTTTTCACAAGTGGCGGAGGTGATTCTGAAATAGTCTGTCCAAAGAAAGGCCTTTGTTTTTTTTTTATGAGGTAACAAATATGAGAATGCCCATAGAAGGGTGTGATCCTTAAGTATACAGGTAGTAAGGAAGACACTGAAAGACATGGGACTTGAGAGGGACACTAACAAACTTGCTGACTGGCTCATGGGGTTCCATGGCAAACCCAAGTTGGTAAATTTCAATGGAAATAAACCCATTGACTATTACAGCACACACGTTTCTTTAGGACTGGAGACAGAAAATTCAAAGCAATACCTAGGAAGGCTAAGGAAGCTGATCAAATTTCCCTAGATGAGAAAAATATTAAATGACTCACCCAGACACCCCAATTGAAGGCAACAATTACCACTGAAAACGCCACCTAAGAGTATGACACTGGAGTCAAAATACCTCAGGTGGTCATTGGAATTGTGTCTGGCCAGGAATTCTGTTGACAGGGACAAATGAAGCAATTTCCTCCCTCTGTAATCAGATGTCATGAAACCTTTACCAGGTGTCAAGAATTGAATTGTGTTCCCCCAAAATATGTGTCAACCTAGCTAAGCTATGATTCCCAGTATTGTGTGGTTGTCCTCAATTTTATGATCTGATGTAGTTATCCTCTATTTTATGTGTTGTAAATCCTGACCTCTATTGTGTTAATAAGACAAGATTAGGTTGTGTTAATGAGGACTGGATTATGTTTATTATGTTAATAACTCAGGTTTAAGGTGGGATGCACCACCCTTACTCAGGTCATAGCCCTGATCCAATACAAGGATGTAAGAGGAGTTTCCCTGGGCTGCGTCCTGCATTACCTTTTATCTTACAAGAGATAAAAGGAGAGAGAAGTGAGCAGAAAGAGAGGGACCTGAATACCGTCAAGAAAGAAGAGCCAGGAGCAGAGTGCATCCTTTGAACCTGGGATCCCTGCTCTGACATCCTCTTAGGCCCAGGGAAAGATTGATGCAAGATCCGTGGAGATCTCTATGGAACACCAAGGCCCACAGATATTGAAAGGAAACAAGTATATTCCCCAAGAGCTGTCAGAGAGAGAAAGCCTTCCCCCAGAGCTGGCACCCTGATTTCGAACTTCAGCCTCCTAAACTATGAGAGGATTAATTTCTGTTTGTTAAAGCCATTCACCTGTGGTATTTGTTATAGCAGCACTAGATAAGCCTTTTTGGTGGTGAATGCCCATACAGGACATTGAGAGAAGAGGAAATAAGCAGCTTTTCACTCCCTGCTAGTTGAGGTTGAGAAATACACACTTAAAAAGACCTGCTAGGTTTATCAGAAGGGCCAGGTCAATTTGAGAAAATCGTTTGGTATGGAGTGCTGACTTAATAGGGTCTAAAAGAGGAAAGCAGTATGTCAGCACGGTGGGAAAAAAATAAACAGGTGTTGTCACTGCAGAAACACATTAACCCTGGAGTTATCAATATTGGCTATTTCAGTGTACTGTGAGTGGATGTTCAAAATTCTAGAGGGATTAGATAATAGGAGACACACATACAAAAATGAGTAAGTCATTCAGAGATAGGTCTATCCCAAATTTTCTATAAATGTGACTAGTGCAAAACTTTTCCCAGTGATAATAGGGACAGATTATAAAAAGGGAGGAGATAGAACATGGTAAAGAGCTAAAATTTTCTGGGTTCAATTCAGATTCTGTCACTTATTAGCTTTATAGCTTTGGTCAAATTACCTACTGTATGTCTCAGTTTCCTCAAGTAAAGAAAGATGATAATAATAGTATTTAGCCCATAGGATTGTTTCAAGGATCTTTGTTGCTGTTGTTAAGCACCATTGAATAGGTTCTGACCCATAGGAACCCTACCTACAACAGAACTAAGTGCTGCCCAGTCCCGCACCATCCTCAGAATCGTTGCTATGTTTGAGCCCATTGTTGCAGCCACAGTGTCAATCCATCTCACTGAGGGTCTTCTACTTTTTCAGTGACTCTCTATTTTGCCAAGCATGGTGTCCTTCTCCAGAGATTGGTCCCTACTGATAACATATCCAAAGTATGTAAGACGAACTCTCACTTTAAAGATCTTTAAAGAGATCTCTTGCAGCAGATTTGCCCAATGCAATACCTTGTCTGATGTCTTGATAACTGCTTCCACGGACGTTGATTGTGAATCCAAGCAAAATGAAATCCTTGACAACTTCAATCTTTTCTCTGTTTATCATGATGTTGCTTATTGGTCCAATTGTTAGGATTTTTGTTTTCGTTATGCTGAGGAGTAATCCATACTGAAGGCTGTGGTCTTTGATCTTCATTAGTAAGTGCTTTAAGTCCTCTTCACTTTCAGCAAGCAAGATTGTGTCATCTGCATAACAAAGCTTCTTAATGAGTCTTCCTCCAATCCTAATGCCCTGTTCTTCACATAGTCCAGCTTCTCGGATTATTTGCTCTGCATACAGATTGAATAAATATGGTGAAATGATATAACCCTGTTGCACACCTTTCCTGACTTTAAACCACACAGCATTCCTTCGCTCTGTTCAAACAACTGTCTCTTGGTCAATGTACAGGCTCCTCATGAGCACGATTAAATGTTCAGGAACTCTCATTCTTTGCGGTGTTATCCATAATTTGTTGTGATCCACACAGTTGAATGCCTTTGCATAGTCAGGAAAACACAGTAAACATCTTTCTGGTATTCCCTGTTTTCAGCCACGATCCATTCGGACAACAGCAATGATATCCCTTGTTTCATGTCCTCTTATGAATCAAGCTGGAATTTCTGGCAGTTCCCTGTTGATGTAATGTTGTAATCGCTTTTGATACATCTTCGGCAAAATTTTACTTGCATGTGATATTAATGATATTGTTCAATAATTTCTGCATTCTGTTGGCTCTCCTTTCTTTGGAATAGATACAAATATGTATCTCTTCTAGTTGATTGGCCAGGGAGCTGTCTTCCAAATTTCTTTTCAGAGACGAGTGAGTGCTTCTGTTTGTTGAAACACCTCAACTGTTGTTCCATCAATTCCTGGAGCCTTGTTTTTAACCAGGAAACCCTAGTGGCATAGTGGTTAAGAGCTATGGCTGCTAACCAAAAGGGCAGCAGTTCAAATCCATCGGGCACTCCTTGGAAAGTCTATGAGGCAATTCTACGCTGTCTTATAAGGTCACTATGAGTTGGAATCGACTCGTCGGCAGGGGGTTTGGTGTTTTGTTTTATTTTGTTTTTCTCCAATGCTTTCAGTGAGCTTGGACTTCCTCCTTCAGTACCACTGGTTCTTGATCATATGATACTTCCTGAAATGGCTGAACATCCACCAATTCTTTTTGGTAGAGTGACTCTGTGTATTCCTTCCACCTTCTTTTGGTGCTTCCTGTGTGCCACTTAATATTTTCCCTATAGAATCCTTCAACATTGCAAATCAAGGCTTGAATTTTTTCTGCAGCTCTTTCAACTTGAGAAATGCCAAGCATGTCTTCTCTTTTGGTTTTCTATCTCTAGGTTTTTGCACATTTCATTATATAATACTTTACTTTGTCTTCTTGAGCCATCCTTTGAAATCTTCTGTTCAGGTCTTTTACTTCATTTCTTCCTTTTGCTTTAGCTACTGTAAGGTCAAGAGCAACTTTCAGAGTCTCTTCTGACATCCAGTTTGGTCTTTTCTTTCTTTTCTGTCTTTTTTAATTATCTCTTGCTTTATTCATGTGTGATGTCCTTGATGTCATTCCACAACTCCTCTGGTCTTCAGTCATTAGTGTTCAATACAACAAATCTATTCTTGAGATGGTCTCTAAATTCAGGTGGGCCATCCTCAAGGTCGTACTTTGGTTCTTGTAGACTTGTTCTAATTTTCTTCAACTTCAACTTGAATTTACATGTGAGCAATTGATGGTCTGTTCCACAGATGGCCTTGGGCCTTGTTCTGACTGATATTGAGCTTTTCCATCGTCTTTTTTCACAAATGTCACCGATTTGATTCTTGTATATTCCATCTGGTGAGGTCCATGTGTATAGTCACTGTTTATGCTGATGAAGAAAGGTATTTGCAATCAAGAAGTTGGTTACAAAATTCAATCGTACCATGTCTGGTGTTGCTTCTATGACCAAGGCCATATTTTCCACCTACCAATCCATCTTCTTTGTTTCCAACTTTTGCATTCCAATCACTTGTAATTATCAATGCATCTTGATTGCATTTTGACCAATTTCAGACTGCAGAAGTTGGTAAAAATCTTCAATTTCTTCATCTTTAACCTTAGTGTTTGGTGTGTAAATTTGAATAATATTTGTATTAACTGGTCTTCCTTGTAGGTATATGGATAGTATCCTATCACTGACAGCATTATACTTTAGGATTGATCTTGAAATGTTCTTTTTGACAATGAACACATGCCATTCCTCTTTGATTTGTCATTCTCTGCATAGTAGACCACATGATTGTTTCCAAATGTCCAATACCAGTCCATTTCAGTTCACTAATGCCTAGGATATTGATGTTTATGTGTTCCAATTCATTTTTGACTACTTGCAATTTTTCTAGATTCATACTTCATACATTCCACATTCTGATTAGTAATGGATGTTTGCAGCTGTTTCTTCTCATTTTGAGTCATGCTACATCAGCAAATGAAGGTCCTGAAAGCTTTACTCCAACAACATCATTAAGGTTGACTCTACTTTGAGGAGATAGCTCTTCTCCAGTCTTATTTTGAGACTTTCACCTTCCAGCACTATATCAGACAATGTTATGCTACTAAGGTTTCCACTGGCCAATTTTTTAAGTAGACTGCCAGGTCCTTTTTCCTACTCTGTCTTAGTTTGGAAGCTCCACTGAAACTTGTCCACCAACGGTGACCCTGCTGGTATATGAAATACCAGTGGCAAAACTTCCAGTATCACCGCAACACACAAACCACCACAGTATGACAAACTGACAGACCCATAGTGGGAGTTAGGAATATGAGGAAGAAATGGAATGTTTAGCTAGTTGCCTCCATGAACAACTGCCTCCTTTGCAATGAGACCAAAAGAACTGGATAGTGCCTGGCTACCATTACTGAACACTTTGATTAAATGTTCTGTAAAAGAATTCTGATCAACAGGGAGAAAATGCAGAACAGAATTTCAAATACAGGTAGTCCTCAACTTACAATGTATTTGAGTTACGACAAACCAAACAACCAATTTTTTTTTTGTACATCTTATCCTTAGTAATATGTACTAATGCAATGTTGTAGTGTATAAAAGGACCATATAGGCAATTCTCACTAATTTTCCTACTAGAAAAGCCATCCCCATTCCTAGGGATAATCCATATGATCCAGAACCTTCTACAAGTAGAGTTATTATCTCAACGGACAAAATGCCAACCCAGTCCATTTTTTTATGACTGTGTGTATTTTTTTACATATTTATGTATTAATATATTTGTAAGTTTAAATGCAATGTTTGCAACCCCCAAAGACAGATAAGGATCAAAGGCAATAATAATGAAAACTAAAAAAAAAAAAAAAAAGTTATTTAACTTATATCAGAACCAACTTACGGTGGAGTAGGCAGAATGCAATCCTGTTGTAAGTTGGGGACTATCTGTATATCGTTAATCCATTAAAAGACTTCTTGTAAAAGATGTCTGCTGGAAGATAAAACTGTGGTTTCATACTGTCTTAAGAAAAAAGGCAAGGGGCAAAAGCATTGTTAGTTGTTATTGAGTTGATTCCAACTCATGGTGGGTCCAAGTGTGCAGAGTAGAGCTGCTCTATTGGGTTTTCAGAAGCAAATCACCAGACCTGTCTTCTAAGGCATCTCTGGGTGGGTTCAAACCACCAACATTTTGGCTAGTAGTTGAGTGTTTAACCTCTGTGGCATCCAGGGACTCATGCAAAAAACATTAGGGGAAAGGAAAAGAAGCTGACTTCTGCTGTCAGACCAGGCATAGTATCAGCCATTTTTCTATTCGTTTCAATTAATTCACACAAACACAATACAAGGTGATTATTATCCCATTTGCTAGTGTTATATAGCTCTTGTTCCCATTTTAAATGGGGAGTAAACAAAAATTTGAAAGATTAAGTTAATTATTTGAGACCACATAACCACTAAATTGATTGAATTCAAACCATTAATTTCTGGCTCCAAACCTCATGACTTTGTTTTGTTTGTTTCCCAATAAAATGTTATTATTTTTTTTATTTATATCAAACTGTCTGCATCAGACAACTAACATCAAATTTCATTCTTCTCTGGTTTCACCCAGATGGATTAAGAGTGGGAGATGGCGTGGTTCATTGTTAGGCTTTGGGATTTCTATATTATGATAAAGCCCTTCATATTCAACTGTGAATAAGAACTTCACACACCTCCAACCAGCCGGGACTCAGAACCTTGATTAAGAGGACTGCTCTGTCTGGAAGGGGTATCCTGGGAGCAGAGTGGCTATGTTTTGGATGGGGTTCAGTTCCCAACATAATGAGAACAGCTATTAAAGCCCATTTTATCTGCCTCTTTGCCAGGGTTGAAGATGATTGTTGATCATTAAAACATGGCTCAAAGCAGGGAAAAGATATTAAGCCAGGATGACCAAATGCCATCCATGAGCGTTCATCTGCTTAGTAATACATCTGGCTTACATGAAGTCTTCCGAGACATCAGAAAGTACTTGGAAGTAGTGAGTAGTCTAAGCAATTTGCTCAAAGATTAACGTACATTTGATTATATGCAGAGAGCAGAGCCAGCTGCAAGCAGGTCAAATACAGTCTCCCTACTTCAAATGATGAGGTTCCCTTGGAAGCCCTGCCCCTCCTTCCCTGCACTGATTTATGAAATCACAGCATTAGAGGCTCGTTTGTTTGTTTTGGAGTCTATCTCTTCCCATTAGATCTGAATTAAACTATAATTATCTTGTGAGAGATGGTACACTAAGATCCTTATAACATAATGAGGATGTTCTTGCCAGACTTTTGCTTGATTGGAAGGACAGTCCTCAGTTCCAGATTATAAAGATGGGGAAAGTGGCCGGAGGGGAGGGTACCTGAAGGTAGAATAACTGATTTAGCTGACTTTCCAATTTTATTTAGGACAGGGCCATATAACTGGTCCTTGCTTGCTGTTTTTGTTGTTGTTATTGCCAGTGAAATTAACTGCCTAACAGAGAACTCCCTGATGTAAGGTGGCTGGCCATGGAGTAGTGAAGGAGGGTCGGACCATGGGGGAGGTATGGGGAGAGATATTTCTAGTCACGTTGGCCTGAACAGCCAGATCCAGTGGACCTCAAAGATCTCCCAATTGGTAGGTTTGCATCCATGTGGAGATAAATGATGGTCACTCCAGACACTGAGGCTCCTACCTCCTGTACCCTTGTGATGCCTCTCTTCTCCAGAGAATAACATGTTCTATTACATCACTTGGAAAATCTAAAGATCATAAAGGTCACCACAAATTAAATTAACCTTGGATATACTTTCTGAAAATTGTATTTTTTCAACTGCAGAATCACAGAATTTTAGTGCAGAAAAGAACCTCAGAGATCACCTGGTCCAACTATTCTCATTTCACAAATGAGGTAATCAGCAAAATATTTGAGATCTGTACCCATTTCATGACCTTTCAACAGAGACTCAAAAAACATTTTTTATACTCTTTTAAACCTCTTATAGAGAAAACAGATAGGAAGGGTAAAAGTCCTGCATATTCTTACAGAATAACTTTATTAGGAAAAAAATCCTTTGCCTCTAATGTTTTATTTTTTATGGAGAAAATCTTAATAAAAAACACTACTAATGATAAGTACCTGTTGTTATTCTTAGGCATTTTAGAACACACTGACATACAGGCCAAATGCATCTCAATATTTTTATATTTGCTTTGATTTGATCTCTTAAATCAAGCAGATTCAAAGTGGCAGAAGCATGACTTGCATTTCGCTTAAGAAACCAAGGTCCTCACTGATGAAAGTGTAAGGCTCTGCTTTATTATCTTGTTCGGATTTCCTAAACATTGCTCCCAGTAAAGAAAAAGAAAGTACTTTGTGTATGTCTGTGTGCGTATTTTTTTAATACACAGCACAGAGATGGAGATTTCTGGGTTAACACAGCAGCAAACGAGCAATGCATATTGGTTTGCTCATAACCTCCTATTTAAATACCAAAGAAAATAAAGTGGAAAAAAGTCTATATGATACTGTATGCAGAGTATGATTCCAATTATATCATAAAACATAATTTGTCTGCATGTTAGGGGCCATCTGTGCTATAATCTTATGTGAGTTCATCACCAGAGATAATGGTATGAGATGTCACTGTAATTTTTACTCATTGGATGGATCACCCTGTATTCTAGTTATGGAAGAAATCAGACAATATATTGGCCATTGAAACCAAATATACTAAAACCTGGAGGACAGTTCCTCAACCTTACAAGATGTGTCTTGACCAGCACTTACTAAGATTTCGATAAGTCATTCTCATTTCTCCAAGGCCAGTTGCTTATAGGAGATAGGGAACATTGTAATATTCATGAAACCTGTAATATTCATAGCCCATTGTCTTAATTTTTTCTTCATAAAATTAGTTTCATTGATTAGGGGACTTCCAAGTTCTGCTTGGGATGTAGAGAGCTGGAGAGCATGTCATTCCCAACCTTACAATAAAAACAAAACAAGAAGCCTGACAATCTGTAAGTTCATGACTTTTCCTAAGCCCATCAGGAATCTGAGGTTTCAAGGCAACCAGCTAATCTGAGCTATAGAAAGAGACAGGTGTCTGCAAGGAGACACAGAACCTGAACACTTACTTATGTGCGGCAGACTCGGCTGGATGCTGGTAAGAGGAATTCAGCTAGAATTGTTGACAAAAGTAAAAGTAATAACAGACAACAAACCAGAGACCCAAGAACCCCAGAGAACACAAAGAAAATAAATATCTGTTAAAAAGAAAAACACCTACACACATTATATTTAAAGTACTAAAAACCAAAGATAACGAGAAAATTTTGAAGACAGAGAAAAAAGGCACATTGCATAGAAAGGAACAAAGACAAGAATTATAGCAGACCTTGTCCAAAACAATGCAAACCACAAAACAATGGAGTGACATCTTTAAAGCACTAAAAGGGGGTGGGGGGGAACTTTTAACCCAGAATTCTACATGCAGAGAAAATAGCTTTCAAAAATAAAGGAGTGGGAGCTACCCAAAGAGGAGAGAAGAGATGTAAATGGAGTTGCAATCACAAGTGGGTCAAAGAACATTTGAATTTTCTGTCAATTATTTGAGGTTGAAACACAAGTAAAGATGTTGTCAGATTTTGGTTGTCTTTGTTAATGGAAGTGACCAGAGCTGTAGTTGCTCAGAGCTTGCTACTTGATATTCCAAAAGATTTTCTTTGTTAACTAATTATTTTTGGAGACAGATATTTGGCTGGACTTACAGTGTAGTGAACCAGTTTCTTATCTACATTGCTATGGCCCTTAGAATTGTGATTTTTCAAATCTCCTGTATTTAAACTAAGTTAGCATCTGACAGGTTGGTCTTTAAAGTCCCTTCTAGGCCCTGAAATCTTCTTAAAACCAAACAATAGTTTAGCTTAACTAGTAAAGAATATCTGTGTTGAGCATTATGCTCTTTTAAGATCTATTTACATGGGATCAAATTGAAAACAACTCAAAGGATTAGATAGGAGCTTTAGGGAGCAGTGAATTTATGTTAATTGGGAAAGAACAACACAGAAAAGGAGAGTGAGAATGGTTGCCTAATTCAAAAATATAATGAATGTCACTGAAATGTCCTTGTAGAAACTGTTGAATTGGTCTGTGTTTTGCTGTGCATATCCTCAACAACAACAGCAATAGCAAAAATTAAATAAATTATTTTTTAAAAAAGCCCCTTCTAGGGCTAAAATCTTCAGAGAATGACTCTGTGTTCCCATACATAGCATGGGGTGCTACTGGGAATGCTACAATACAGAGCACACTCTCTGCCTAGATTCCATCTTAATTTTGCCCCTGAAGAAGTTTTAAGCTCATCCTTTTGACAGCTATTTCTTATGGAAATATGCCCTTAGTTTTATAACATGTCTGTGGGAAAGTATGGTTTGAGGTGTAAAGTTTGATTCGTATGCAAGTATTCAGGAGAACAAAGAAAAATTCTTTGAAACTTACTTTTCATTGTTTGATTTAAGCAGACATTAAAACTGGTTTGAACAAAAAATTGTAAGAGAAATATTTTCCTCAGTCAAAAACTGAGAAAATTCATTGCCCTCAGATCAGCTCCACACACACACACACGCACATGCACACTCACACACACGCACACACACACATTAAAAAAAGTTCCTAAGACAGAAGGGTTATGGTCAGGGTGACCCCACGAAATTTGGATCTATATAAAGAAATAAAAGTGTCACAAATGGAATAAATCAAGGTAAAAATAACAAAATTCATTCTTCATATGTTTAATTTCTCCAAAAGATAACTATCTAAAGCAAAAATAGTAGCAATGTGTTTTTATACCATATATAAAAGCAAAATATATGACAACAATAGCACAGATGTGAGCAAGAAATTGGGAATATACTGTTGTAAGGTCCTTAAACTACACATGGACTAGAAGCAGTACAAAAATATTTGGAAGTAGAGTCTTATTAATTAAAGATGTATATCATAAACTCTATAGAAACCACTGAAAATCTTTGAAAAGAAGTATAAATAATACTCCCTCTTATTTTAAATGTAATTATAATAAATGATTAACCCCCCCCAAAAAAAGAAGGTAGAAAAAGGGAAAAAATATAAAAGATCAGATGGCACAAATATAAAAAAATCTAGCAAGATGGTAGAGTTTAATTCAACTACATAATAATCACATTAAGTATAAATAGTCTAAGCACACCAATTAAAAGACACAGTTTATCATATTGGATTAAAAAAAAAAGCCTGACTCAGCCGTATACTGTATACAAGAAATTCACTTTAAGTATAAAGACATAGATAGGTTAAAAGTAAAAGGGCGGGAAAATATATACCATACAAACACTAATAAAATAAAGTTGGAGTAGCTATAGTAATATTAGAAAAAGTACATTTCAGACCAAGAAATATTACCAAGAAAAAAAGGGGTGTTACATAATAATAAAAGGGTCAATTTGCTAAGCAGATGTATCAATTATAAATGTAAATGCATCTTTAACAACAGAGCATGAAAATATGTAAAGCAAAAACTGATAGGACTGAAAGTAGAAATAGACAAGCCCACAATTATAGCTGAAGACTTCACACCTCTCTGAGTAACTGATAGAACAAATTGATACAAAATCAGTAAGGATAGAAAAGATTTGAACAACATTATCAACCAGCTTGATCTAGTTGACATTTATAGAACAATCTACCATACAGCAAGAGTAAATACATATTCTTTTCAAGTACACATGGAACGTTCACCCAGATAGACCACGTTCTGGGTCATAAACCTCAAGAAAATTAAAAAGAATATAAATCATACAAAGTTGATCTCAGACCAGCACAGAATTATAGATCTTAATAGCAGAAAAATATATGGAAAACCCCCAAATATTTGGGATAAAAAAGAGGACATTTTAATTTTTTAATAAAAAAGAAATTTAAAGGAAAATAAGGAAATACTACAAATAACTCTGTGCCCATAAATTTAGCAACTTAGATGAAATGGATCAATTCCTTGAAAGATAAAAACTACTAAAATTCACTAGAAAAGAAATAAATTACCTGAATAGTATTATATCTATTTTTTATTTTAATTTTAATTTTCTGGTAAATTTGTGGTTTAAAACATACTAACAGAGAAAATTCCAGGCCCAGCTGGCTTCATAAGCAGAATTTACTGAACATTTAAGGGAAAAATATACCAATTAAACATAATCTCTTCCAGAAATTAGGAGAAGGAATATTTTCCAACTTATTTTACAAGGTCAGCATTACCCTGATACCAAAACCAGACAAAAGTATTTTGTTTTTGAAAACTACAGACTAATATCCCTTAAAAAAAAAAAAAAGAAAGAAAGAAAACTGCAGACCAATATACCCAATAAGCACAGATTTTAAAATTCTAAACAGTATTTTAGGAAATTGTATCCAGTAACATATAAAAAGATAATACATAATGACCAAGTAGGATTTATCCCAGGAATACAAGGTTAGCTTTACATTTAAAAATCAAAGTAATTCACTGCACTAAAAAACTAAAAAGGAAAAAAATTCATATGACCATTTCAAAGGAAACAGAAACGCATTGAGGAAATCCGACATGCAATCATGATTTAAAAAAAAAAAAAAATTTTTTTTTTCAGCAATCAAGGAATAGAAGAAAAATTTCTTAGCCTGATAAAAGACATCTACAAGAAAAAAAAAAAAAAAGCTATAGCTCATATCATACTTCATGGTGAAAGACTGCTGCTTTCACCCTGAGATCAGGAACAAGGCAAAAATATCCTTCCTTGGCACTCCTATTCAACATCAGAGTGATAAATTGATAAGCTGAACTTCATTAAAATTTAAAACTTCTACTCTGTGAAAGGGACTAAGAAAAAGAAAAGATAAGCCACAGACTGGAAGAAATATTTGCAAAACACATATCTGATAAAGGACTTGTATCCAAAATATATAAAGAACTCTTAAAAGTCAACAATAAGAAAACAAACAACCCAATTAAAAAAAACTGGGCAAAAGATCTGACAGTTCACCAAAGAAGATATACAGAAGGCAAATGTGCATATGAAAAAATACTCAACATCTTATGTCGTTGGAGAATAGAAAGTCAAAATAACAACTGCACAACTATTAGAATAAATAAAATCCAAAACACCGACAACGCCAAACACTAAATGCTGGGAAGCAAGTGGAGCAATAGGAGCTCATTCATTGTTGGTGGGAATGCAAACTGATACAATCACTTTGAAAGACAGTCTGGAAATTTCTTACAAAGATAAATACAGGCTTACCATGTACAATCACACTCCTATATATTTACCCAAATGAGATGAAAATATATGTCTGCATAAAAATCTGCAAACAAATTTTATAACAGCTTCCAAAAATTGGAAGCAACCAAGATGTCCTTCAGTAGGTGAACACAAACCGTGGTACATGCATACAGTGAAAAGAAATGAGCAGTCAAGCTCTGGCCTCAATCTTATTAGCTCTGGTCCTTGCGGAAATTTCTTAAACTCTCTGTGCCTTAGTTTCCTCATCTGTAAAATGATACTTTTTAATGATATCTACCTCATAGCGTTGTGTCCTCTAACATAATTTCTAATATAATCTGAGCTATTACTTCCTTGAAGGAAGAGGAGAGGAATCTTGGCTGTTTTATGAAACCAAGCTATAGAAAGTAAGAATTTTGCATTTGACAAATATACTTAACCAACCTACAAAACGTATCTCATTGTTCTAAAAGAATGAGAATAAGAATGAACTTCTCAAAAAAGACTGCAACAATTTAAATCTTAGAACAGCAGTACTCAAAGTGTGGTCCACAGAACCTGCTGATCCCCAAAACCGTTCAAGAAAAATGTGAGGTCAAACTGTTTTCACAGTAACACTAAAACAGTATTTACCATTTTTATTGTGTTGACACTTGGATGGTTCAAAAGCAATGGTGAGAAAAACTCTGGCATGTGAGCAGGAATCAAGGCAATGGCACCAAACTACTTGTTCCCATTATACTCTTCTCCACCATGCATTAATAAAGAAAAAAAAAAAAAAGTTTAACTAAAAAAATCCATGAAGAAACAGCAGAAATTGTTAATTTTATTAATTCATGAGTGCATGTCTTTTTAATGTTCCATCCAATGAAATGGAAAGTACGCAAAATTTTGCATACTGAAATTTTATATTTTCTCAAGAAAAGGCACTATTGCAATTCTTTGTCTTTGAGTTGTGAGCAGATGCAGCCACTTTTCTTACTGAACACCTTATTTGAAAAAACAACAGCAGACAAGAGACCAACCTTGGTTACTCAGCCTTAGACATTTCACAGACATTTTGTTGAAAGTAAACAGGGGTCCAGGGACTTCAGCAAAAACAAATGACAGTATTTACTGACAATGATAAAATTCAAGTTCCCAAATAAAAATTAGAATTTTAGAAAACCTGTCTACCACCAAGAGCTTGAAAATTTCCAAATACTTAAAGATAAACACTTTTCCGATGAGATTGGTGGTGGCATTTTAAAATGTTATTTTTTTAATACGTATATTCTATAATGGCATGTGGAGCCCTGGTAGCTCAGTGGTTAAGAGCTCAGGCTGCTAACAAAAAGGTGGGCAGTTCAAATCCACTCTTTGGAAATGCTATGGGCAATTCTACTCTGTTCTATAGGGTTGCTATGAGTCAAAATCAATGATGGCAACGGGTTTGGTTTTGGTTGGTATAATGACATGTATCAGTATTTCAAAGATCTGCAAAACTCAGTAAACCATTATTCTCCAAATAATTAATATGTGACATTATAGCTATTTTAAGTTAATATTTCTAAGGTTTTTCAGCTTTCATTTGAATATGGTAAATAACAATTGATAAAACACACAAATAAAAGCTCTTTGAGTCCTCAATAATTTTTAAGAGTATAAAGGAGTCCTTAGACCAAAACATTTACAAATCACTCTCTTGGAAGGTTAAATTATAGAAGGAAAGATATTAGAAATAGACAATCAGGGACACTTTGGAGGGAACTGATTACAAATATGTGATTTCTTCTCCCTTTTTGTTTTGCCACCAAAGCACTCAGCAGAAAAATAGAGGTTTGAGGCAGATGCTTCTAGTTGGCTCTGCAACAGAAATGCTCATTTTATCCTGGTGATAATGTGTCCGGCACCAGAGACTGAATCATATTAATCTGAGCTGTGCAAAAAAAAAAAAAAAAATTTTTTTTTTTTTTAGTGCAGATCAGACTGGTCTGATCCCAACGTCCTTTGACTGACATTTGCTTTTCCAGCTTCCACTGCAGCTAGGAGTGCCCACATGACACACATCTTGACAATGAGATATAGCTGGAAGTCTGCTGTGGGCTTCTGAGAAATATTTTGCCTCCTGATTAAAAAAAAAGAGACAGGACTGCAAGGAGAATTTGCTAACTGAGGCCTTCCCCTATTTCTTGACTTCCATGTGATGTCAGGATATGATTCCTGCGAAGGTGTCTAGTTTCTGTCAATCATTAGGGACAAGTATGAAGACCCAACATACAGGGGAGTAGAAAGTTTAAAAGATAACAACCTTGATAATTTTAAATTGCTGAATTAACCTTGAAACTACCAGCCTCTAGTCTTTTTATTATGCTATAGAATTAAATATCTTCATTCAGTAAGGCACTGTTATTTTGTCATTCTCTGAGTTGTCACTGATACAGATCTCTATATTAAAGAACTAAAAATTAGTACTAAGCAGGTAACCTGCCGTCTATCAGTTTGTCATACTATGGAGGCTTGTGTGTTGCTATAATGCTGGAAGCTATGTCACCATTATTTCAAATACCAGCAGGATCACCCACAGAGGATAGGTTTCAGCAGAGCTTCTAGACTAAAACAGATTAGGAAGAAAGGCCTGGTAATCTATTACTGAAAATTAGCCAATGAAAACCCTATAGATCACAATAGAACATTGTCTGATACCAGGCTGGAAGATGAGCCCTCTCGGTTGGAAGTTACTACCCAATGGCCACAACAATGGATTCAAACATGAAGATGGCTTGGAACCAGGCAGCGTTTTGTTCTGTTGTACATGGGGCCACCATGAGTCAGAGCCTACTCAAGGACAGCTAACAACGATAATAACAAGGTAATGCATTTGCCTCTGAAAAGGTGAAATCAGACATATATATATATATTATATATATATTTGTTAGAAATTAAAAACTGGAGGAAAACCACCTGAAAGAACTTGACACCACGTGTTTTAAAAATCTTGAAGAACACCTTCTAGAGCTTGTATGTGCCTAAGAGGAGCTTTAATTTTCAGAAAAAGTTCAAGAGAAGTTATTTGCCCTCAAATTTGGCAATAAAACCATCAGCAATGAAGAATGTTGGTATTTTGATTGGATTCCTATGTAGCTTCAATTGTTTTTCCCATCTTTTCTTGGCTGAGACAATAATTTTGTGTAAGCCAACCATGGGGACTTGCTGATAATGAAAATTACCAACTGGCAACTGTGGTGTATTTCCTGATAGACGTGTTTCCTGGGCTCTAGCCTCATGAGTAAGAGAATCGAGAAGAACCCTGGTCCTGGATATCATCCAAATTTACAAAGTGACAGCAAACATCACAGCCTTCAAACTGGGGAAATGGTACAAGGTGTTATTTCTCACACTATCTACTAGTTCTACTTCAGTGAAATGTTGGCAGGACAGGATTGGCTAGAATTGAAGAAACTCAGTTTGTCAATAAAAATAATTACAGTTTTACTAAGGCTGTGAAACTCTCAGCTTGATTTCCTTCTTTCTGTGAAGAAGGATACATCCATGCCACACACTGGGAGAAAAAGGAGAAATGAGCAATTCAGAAAATGTCTTCCTCCCCTTCCAAACTCAGATCTTTACAATTCTTCTTCCTGTCAGAATTTTTAATCCTTATGTTTGTGTTTCCACATATATAACATCTTGATCTGTGGAAACCAGATTACTCTTAAAACAACAACTAAACTCCTTGCTGTCAAGTCAATTTTAACTCATAGTGACCCCATGTGCTAAAGAGCAGAACTACTCCATAGGGTTTTCTTGGTTGTAATCTTTATGAAGGCAGACCACAGGCTTTCTTCCATGGCACCTCTGGGTGGGTTCAAACCACCAACCTTTAAGTTAGTTGAGTGCAAATCATTTGCACCATCCAGGGACCTAGATTACTCTTACCTTTCACCAATTTGCCTAATTCCTAGTCCTCTTTCAGAATCAGCTGCATGTCTCTTTCCAAGGAAGCTTACCCAATCCCTCCAAAGTAAGTCACTTCCCCTACTTACCCCCTCACACTACCCTATTCTTTGCCTTGATAACACTTAGAATATTTGTAAAGAACCAATTAATTCTGTAATTTGTGCTTAATATCTAATTCTCCCGTGGACTGTAACTCCTATGAGTGCAGAGATACTATGTGCCTTATTTAATATTTATTGTGATTTTTATTAGAATCCTAATATCTTACACACAACAGACACTTAAAAAATATTTAGCCAATATTTAGTAAAATCTTGAGCATAAATCTAAGCTTGCAATGAAATTAAATACTAAATGTAAAACATTTAGTCCATGGACAGGGCTGCAGGAAATCTTCAATAAATGTTAATTGATTGCATTTTAGGCCTTTTATCAACCCTGGGAAATAGGTATAGCATGTTATATAAAATCCTCACTATTTTCATGCTAGGAAATGTTCTCAAAAGGGATGCAACTTGTTCAAGCACACATCACTTGTAACAACTGGGGCCCACACTAAAACTAAAGCTATCTCAAGTCCTTTCCAATGCTCTTTCTGAAGTATTGAACTCTAAAAAGAGTGTACTTGGGGTGCTGAGGGCTCCTGTGCTTCTACAACACCTATTAAAGTGAAAAAATTCATTCAAGGCATCCTCAGTGTTGGATCAGAAGCAAATATTAATGCAACTTGGTTTTTTCATCATAGTGGCAGAGGATGCTACTTACCATCCAATATTCATTCCCCATCTTTAAATAAGACTATAATTTCTAACCAAGACAGTAATGCACTCAGATAGAAAATATATTTTTTCCCAGCTTCCTTTGCTTCAAGGTGAAGCCATTCACTAAATTTGAGCTAATGAGATACAAATTCAAGAGATGTATAGGTATTTCAGGAAAGCTACTTAAAGATAGCTGATTCACTGGGAAGAGTGTCTTTTATTCCTGAATTCAGGCCTGATGACCGGTGCCCCAGCAGCCATATTAGACAATGAGGTGACCTTGAAGAGGGAAATGATGCCCTGAGGATGACAAATTGGAACTCTAGGCATCTGAACCACAAAGGAAGCTAACAAAGCTACCCATCAAAATAAAAAAGAAGAAAAACATAAAGGTTCAGTAAACACAAAATCAACAGTAATGAAAGAAATGAAAAGAAAACCCATAAACAAAAAGAACTCACCACAGAAAATTATGCAGAACAAAGCAGGGCCAACACCACAAAAAAAAAAAAAAAAGAGCAAACAACAGGAGTAAACTCATACCTATCAATAATTACACTGAATGTAAAAGGCCAAAATGTACCAGCAAAGAGACAGAGAGTGGTAGAATGGATTAAAAAGCACGATCTGTCTATATGCTGTCTACAACAGACACATCTTAGACATAAAGACATAAACAAACTAAAACTCAAATGATGTAAAAAAAAATACATCAAGCAAACAATAACCCAAAAAGAGAGGAATGGCAATATTTATCTCTGATAAATTAGGCTTTAAAGCAAAATCCACCACAAAGGATAAGGAAGGACCCTATGTAGTGATTAAAGGGTCAATACCAGGAGGACGTAACCATAATAAATACATACGTACTCAATAGCAGGGCTCCAAAATGCATAAAACAAGCTCTAACAGCATTGAAAAGAGATATAATTCCACAATAATAGAAGGAGGCTTCAACACTCCACTTTCAGCAAAGCATAATCTAAAAAGAAACTCAATAAAGATACAGAAGATCTAAACGCCACAATCAACCAACTCAACCTCATAGACATATACAGAATGCTCCACCTAACAGCAGCAAAGTATACATTCTTTTCCAACACATGTGGAAAATTCTCCAGAACAGATCACATTTTAGGCCACAAAGCAAGCCTCAACAAAATCCTAAACATGAAATACTCAAAGGATCTTTTGTGATCATAATGCCATAAAGTAGAAATCAATAACAGAAATAGCAAGGAAAAAAAATCACATACATGGAAACTAAACAACATCTTGCTTAAAAACTACTGAATAATAGTAGAAATCAAGAATGCAATAAAAAAATTCATAGACTCAAATGAGAACGAAAACACATTTTACCAAAATCCTTGGAAACCCTGGTGACATAGTGGTTAAAAACTAGCACTGCTAACCAAAAGGCCAGCAGTTTGAATCCATCAGGTTCTCCTTGGAAACTAGAGACAGGGCAAAAGCAGTGCTTAGAGGTCAATTTATAGCAATAAATGCACACGTCAAAAAAGAAAAGCCAAAATTAAAACATTTAACCCCACAACTTGAACAAATAGAAAGAGAGCAGCAAAAGATGCCCACCGGCACCAGTAGAAAGAAAATAATAAAGTTTAGAGCAGAAGTAAATGAAACAGAGCACAGAAAACCAATAGAAAGAATGAACAAGACCAAAAGTTGGTTCTTTGAAAAGATCATCAAAATCTACAAACCACTGGCCAAACTGACAAAAGAAAAACAGGAGAGGAAGCAAATAACCTGAATAAGAAACAATATGGGTGATATCACAACAGACCCAAATGAAATAAAAAGAATCATAACAGAATACTACGAAAAACTGTACTCCAACAAATTTGAAAACCTAGAAGAAATGGACAAATTTCTAGAAACACACTAACCCACTACCTACCTAAAATAACACAAACTGCGGTAGAAAAATAAACAGACCCATCACAAAAGAAGAGACAGAAGAGGTAATTGAAAACTCCAAACAACAGCAACCAAAAACCTTGGCCCTGACAGCTTCGCAGGAGAATTCTACCAAACTTTCAGAGAAAAGCTCACATCAGTATTACTCAAACTATTTGAGAACATAGAAAAGGATGGAATACTCCCAAATTCGTTCTAGAAAGTCAGCACAACCCTGATACAAAAGACAGGCAAAGGCACCACAAAGAAAGAAAACTACAGGCTAACATATCTCATGAATTTAGAAGCAAAAATTCTCAACAATATTCTAGCCGATAGAATTCAACAGCATATGAAAAAAATAATACATTGTGACCAAGTGGGATTCATACCAGGTATGCAAGGATGGTTCAACATTAGAATAGCAATCAATGTAATCCACCACATAAATAAAAGAATTATATGATCATCTGAATCAATGCAGAAAATACATTTGACACAGTGCAACACCCATTTCTGATAAAAATTCTCAGCGAAATAAGAATAGAAAAGGAAACTTCTCAACATAATAAAGGACATTTCTACAAAACCAATGGCCAGCCTCATTCTCAATGAGGAGAGCCTGAATGCATGCCCCTTGGGAACGGGAACCAGACGAGGATGCCCTTTTTCACCACTCTTATTCAACATTGTGCTGGAAGTCCTAGCTAGAGCAGTAAGGCAAGAAAAAGAAATAAAGGGCATTCAAATTGGTAAGGACGAAGTAAAACTATCCCTATTCACAGACGATATGGTCTAAATTAGATAGTAGAAAAGTATCAACTTTGGTGAAGGGAAAGACAACACGCAATATAAGGGAAGTCAGCACAATTGACCAAGGCAAAGGTATAGAAGTTTCCTAGACACATCCAAACACCTTGAGGGATGGATTTGCTGGGGCTGAGGGCTGGAGATTATAGTCTCTGGGGACATCTAGATAATTGGCGTAACATAGTTCATAAAGAAAACGTTCTGCATCCTACTTTGGAGAGTAACATCTGGGGTCTTAAAAGCTTGCAAGCAGCCATCTAAGATACATCTGTTGGTCCCATCCCATCTGGAGCAAAGGAGAATGAAGAAAAACCAAAAACACAAGGAAAATGTTGGCCCAAAGGACTAAAGGACCACCTGAACCAGAGCCTCCATCTGCCTGAACCTAAGGTTAACAGTTTGAGTCCATCAAAAGGCTAGAAAACTAGAAAAAGAGCTACCACCACTGATTGCTCCGACAGAGATCATAGCAGAGAGTTCTGGACAGAGCAGGAGAAAAATGTAAAACAAAATTCAAATTCCAAAAAAAAGACCAGACTTACTGATCTGACAGAGACTGTAGGAACCCCCCAAGACTATGGCCCCTGGATACTCTGCTGACTCAGGACTGAAACCACTTCCAAAGCCCACTTGTCAGACAAAGATTAGACAGGACTATAAAGTAAACAATAACACATATGAGGAACGTGTTTCTTAGTTTAAATATGTGAGACCAAATCGGCAACTCCTGCCCAAAGCCAGATGACAAGGCAGGAAAGGACAGGAACTGGATGAATGGACCTAGGGAACCCCGGGTGGATGGGGGAGAGTGCTGTCACATTGTGGGGATTGCAGCCAATGTCACAAAACAATATGTGTATAAATTTTTGAGTGAGAAACTAACTTGAGCTGTTGAAGTGAAGCTGTAAACTTTCACTTAAAGCACAGTAAAATTTTAAAAAAAAAACAAAACCTCTAGGCACCTGGATCCCTGATGCCTGGAGCCACCATACCAGCCTCAACTGCTTACCTCATGATTTCTTTTGTGTGTGTGAGCCATACATTTCCAGCTTATTTAAGCTTCTGTTGTTATTTTTTATGCAGCCAAATGTAATCCTGACTGATATGATCATTTGCAAAGCTATGGGGAAAAGGAGTTGGACTCATTGTTATTTTTTGATCCTCTGAGTGAGAACCTGAAGAAAAAAGAAAAAAAGTTATGCTTTTATGGAATGTATTTTAAAGCAATACCTTGAGATTTGAATTGCAAATATTTCAACATGTCAGCATCAGTAAGTCTGTGTGAAGTATGCCATTTCGGAACTCATCAGGGTAAGATTTATGAGATAATTTGGGACCACGTTTGTCTATTTCAAGCTTTTAATCAGTTGCATTTGGGGAAATTTTTCTTTAACAGAACAGTAAGAGAGAGAATTTTGAAGCAGTTTCTTCATTCGTAAAAGCTTCAAATATAGAATTTCAAAGCAAGAAGGAGTCTTAGAAATGACTTATTCTGTCTTTATTTTACAGACCTGGACACAGAACCAAAAAACCAAGCCAAACTCCTTGCCGTCGAGTCAATTCCAACCCACAGTGACCCTATAAGACAGAGTAAAACTGCCCCATACGGTTTCTAAGAAGCACCTGGTGGGTTCGAACTGCCAACCTTTAGGTTAGCAGCTGTACCTCTTAACCACTACACCACCAGCATTTCCCATGGAAACGGGAATGAATAGTTATTATGAGATTTTCTACTATTTTCTCCCTGCTTTTCATTACCTTCCTCCCAACCCCCAAACACTTAGAAGGAAAGGAAGTTAATTGAATTGCTCAAGAGTCCAAGTGATTGATGTTGCTCCTTGACTAGTGGATGCTATCACGGGGTATTAAAGGCCGTCCTGACCTCTTCCACTGCCTTCTTTTCTATCCATCTCAGTGGGTCAGTTATACCCAGCCTGGCCTAATAGATGGTCAATGGGCCATCTCTTCCTTTCTCATGTTTGAACTTCTCTTTCAATGAAGCTGTGTGTTAATGAACTTGGAAACTGCTGTCAACTTTTGGACGGTATGGCTTGCATGCATAGCTGACTGCTGGTTGTGTGACAGCCTCCTCTGCTGTAGGAACTAGCTGAAGGTGGTAGTAACCCAAAGTTTCAATTCAGACTTAGGGCAATGCAAGTGGCACTCCCTTAGGCTGCCAGCTTAAGCTTTATCCTCTAACCCAGCTTTTACCAGTCAACACCAGAGGTATTGGATGATAGCTTATGCCTTGGTTCTCATTTGCCTGATGTTCTTTGAGTGTAGCTCCTTAGGCAGTGTGGTTGCAGCTTGGGTGGAACAGGTTGGGGCAGGAGAAATACCAGTTTCTCCATGGCCAAGGGTGGGGCATTACCGCTTGGCTGCTAACAAAATGGTCTGAGGTCCTATCTGTGGCTCCACAGGAGATAAGATCTGGTGAGCTGCTCCCATAAAGATTAAAGCCTAGGAAATCCTATGGGGAAGTTCTACTCTGTCATATAGGGTCACTGTGAGTCAGAATCAACTCTATAGCACACAATAACAACGATCTCAATATAGAAGTCCCAGGGTGGTGCAAATGTTTACACAGTCGACTGCTTACAAAAAGGTTAGAGGTTCGAGTTCACCCAAAGGCGTCGCAGAAGAAAGGCCTGGTGACCTACTTCTAAGATAGCAGCCATTGAAAACCCTATGGAGCACAGTTCTACTCTGACACACATGGGGTTGTTGTGAGTTGGAATTACGTCGATGGCAAGTGGTTACTGGTTAGTATCAATACCATAAAACACTTTCAAAATTTTAGTATTATACCTCCTCCCCAAATTGTGGTCAGATCAGCTTATGCCATGATATTTGATCATTTGAACAGGTATGGATTGAACAATAGCAGACATTGACTCAAATAGAAACATCTCATTAAAACTGCACGTTTACCTCTCCCTTACTCTAACCACACTTCCCCCACTAATGCTGCAAACATGAATAAGAACAATGAGCCAGATTCAACAACTTCCTTCAATATTCCCTCCTCTTTTTCCTTATCCCACCCTTTCCTCCCTCAGTCACATTTCTTTCTTCTGTCCTTTCTGAAACTTCAGAGCCAACTACCCATGGTCCTTACTCCACCACCTTCCTTGTCCCTTTTTGGATCCAGCAGCTATGTAAGCCCTCACTACCAGTTTGCTACCATCTCATTACAATCACTTAGGGCAGTTAAGCTGTTACGGGGCACAGTACATCACGTGGTCATTCCTTATCCTTACATCAGAGGTCAGGCAACTTTTATTTGTAAAGGGCCAGAGAGTAAATATTTTAGTCTTTGCATGCCATCCAGTCTCTGTCTCAACTACTCACTTCTGGCATTGGTGTGTGAAAGCAGTCATAGACAATCCATAAATGAATGAGCCTGGCTGTGTCCCAATAAAATTTTGTTTATGGACATTGAAATTTGAATGTCATATAATTTGTCTGTATGACAAGATATTATTCTTTTTCATTTATTTAAAACCATTTTAAAATGTAAAAGCTATTCGTGGCTTGAAGTCTGTACATAAATAAGCAGTGGAACAGATCAGCCCATGAGCCATTAGTTTGTGTTGACCCCTAGTTGACACGATGGTGTCCCTGAGTGGCATAAATGGTTAAGGGTTTGGCTGCTAATCTTAACAGTTTGAGTCCACCAAGAGTCTCCTCAGAAGAAATGCCTGGTGATCTACTTCTGAAAGATCACAGCTATTGAAAACCCTACAGAACAGAGTTCTGCTCTGACACACATGGAGTCGCCATGAGTCAAAGTCAACTCAGTGGCAATGGTTTGGTTTTTGGTTTAATATACATGATACCCATTAGTAGTTTTTTTGAATGCTGTTTTCCTTTTTGCCTACAAAACATGCCTTTAGAAAGTCATCCATATTGTTGCTACCTGTTTACTCCTATTATTTTTTGTCGTTGTAAGTTGCCGTTGAGTTGATTCCTACTTATGGCAACCCCATCTATACAGAATAGAACTTTTCCATAAGGTTTTCAAGACTGTTACCTTTCAGAAGCAGATTGCCAGGCCTGTCTTCTGAGGCACCTCTGGGGGGGTTGGCATCACAAACCTTTCAGCTAGTAGTAGAGTGCTTAACTGTTTGCGCCACCCAGGGACTACTGATACTATATTATCAAACAATTCAATAACCTTATAAGTAGCCCTGGAGGTGTAGTGGTTAACAGCTCAGCTGCTAACTAAAAGATTAGTTCATATCCACCAGCCGCTCCCTAGAAACTCTATGGGGCAATTCTACTCTGTCCTATAGGGTCTCTATGAGTTGGAATCAACTTGCCAGCAATGAGTTTGATTTTTTATAAGCTAGCTCAAATCAGTTCTGGAATAAAAGGGAATATATATAAAATAATATAAATACGTTCATTTCATGAAAAAGCATCATTAAATTTCAAGTTTTCATTCTACGAATCTTGTGCACAAATATTCACCTTGAGGATTTCAGCCAATTGAATTGAGGCACACTTTGGTCATAAGCATAGTACTGGCTTGCTCACCACAAATACTCATCCATATGACATCTCTTTCATTCCCTTTAAAATCCCATTTGATTTTTGGCATGTCAAAATCTTTATGGATTAGATATTTCCCTTCCCACCTTATTCCTAGTAATAAAGCAACACTAAAACAATGCTCTGAGTTCTTTGGATAAATGTCCTATGGAAACAGATTATGTGATAGACAATTGGAATTCATTAGGAATGCTTCCCAAGCCCTTCAAATATCTCAAATACATAAACGCCACCACAGTATATATGCCCTTAAAGTATAATAAAATATAGCAGAACTATCTCAGTGACTAATTTTGGATCTTTTATAAATAATAAATACAGGACCAAAGTCATTTATAAGGTTATTTACTCCTTCCATGAGAGTTATTGTGAACATAAAGAAGAGAAAAAATGTTAAAAGTCAACGCTGGTTTTCTGGAGAGGTCTACTTACTAGGTAAATGACTCAGTTCTATACGCCAGCCTAGCAGAAGACATTATTCAAGTTAATGCCCTAAGATCATCATAAATTAGGTCATTTCATGAACCTTTGAGGATCATCATGAAATTGGAATATGAATGCTAAGGTTCTACTTTATTTGAGCAGCCAGGAAAGAAGGGCTGTCTGTAATAAGATAAGTTATAGCATATTTGATTTCAGATCAATAAAAAAACAATGAAAGTAAGAGGCCTCCCAAGATGGAATGGGCTGTCTTGGGAGAGTGCGAGCTCCTTCCCAGGGCACTGACCACTTGAAAGAATGATGAAGGGAGGAGCCAGGAGCCAGGAGCCAGGAGCTAGAGGGGTTGGTTAAACTGTTTCACAAATATTTTCCACACAGCAAAATCCCCTTGTATAAAGGCTTCTCAATGAAATCTTAGAGAGAGACCAGGTTTATAAAACACCAGACTAGATGGCCTATAAAAGCCATTCCAAGTCTAACACTTTATGACTGGTAAGGAGCCATGGTGGCGAAATTGTTAAGCACTTGGCTGCTAACTGAAAGGTTGGTGGTTCGAAGCCACTTAGCAACTCCACGGGAAAAAAGACCTAGCTATCTGCTCCCGTAAAGATTAAAAAAAAAACTAGAAAACCTTATTTGGCCATTCTACTCTGTCACGTGGGGTTACTATTAGATGAAAACTGACTTGATGGCACTTAACAACAACATTTTTAACTATGAGTTAGAAAATTGTGACAAAAGAAAGAAACTAATCCTGGAGCAGCTTAAAAAGCAGTTTAAGATGCCCCTAATCTTCTCACTCATTTCCCAAACTTGGCATAGGGTGTTAGCAATAAGAAAGGTCAGAGCATGGTTGGGCCTCTGCAAAACTGTGAAATCAGTGACTTCTGAAACTCAGAAGTCAGCTCCTGAGGGATTTGTCCTTTATTTCTAAGGGATACTGGGGCTTAAAGCCAGCATCCCGCCCAATATCTGCAAGATTTTAGGAAGGCAAAAACCCGAGTGGGGCACTGCTCCCACCTGCCTCTCACTATGCAGCCCAGCTCCCTGAATGTTTGCTCTCTGCCCCGTTGTGTGCCTCTTTCACAGGCAGCATTTCTTCTGCACCACACAAGCCAAACACCACCACAAGGCATTGCCCAACCACTTGATGGCCCAAAGCTCCATCAGCTCAAATCTGTGCATACATAGTGCACTTTTCAGAAGGTTTGAGGTAAAGGTCGGGGTGGGGCATGAGGCAGGGGGAACAAAATGGGACAGTCCAGCAGAAAAGCGAAAAATACACAATAAAACCTTAATATTTAACACTAAGCATTTATTCCCTTTGAAGTTTTTCATCCATAACCATAAGCCAGGATTATTTTTTGGCCACCCCCGCCTACTGCTGTGTTGTTTGGCTACTCTTTTATCCCAATCTACACATCTCAATAAATTTCAAAATGTTGAGAACGTACTGGCCAGATTCCCTGCCTACTGTGCAAAGAAACTAAATTTTTATACTAGGAGAGCTTAGCAAAGAAAGAGCTATATACTGGGAAATTTAAAATCACTGCCTAAATAAATAAGAAATAAAAAGAGAAATGGCAGACAATTTAGAAAAACCCACAAAAGGCAGCCAGGGAAGCATTCATAGGAGTAATTATGACCACAAAATGAATTTTTAAGAACACTTAATAAAAATGAATACATTGGCATTCAACTCAAGAAGCTAGAAAATGGACAATAAAGTAACTTTAAACTACAAGGAAAGGATCAATAAAGGTAAAATAAGAGATTAATGAACTCCATCTAAAAACACATGGTAAATAAAAGCAAAAGTTGTCCTCTCGTAAATCCCAATAAAACAGAAAAGTTCTGACATACTTGTTTAAAAAGAAGGAGAAAACAAAAATAAGCTGGATTAGAAATGAAAAAAATGCTTGAACTTTAAGTAGGAAGAAATTTTTTAAGTATAGAAGAATATTGGTTATAAATTTATAACAATATATTTGACAATCTGCATGAAATGGATAATTTTCTATAAAAGTATAAATAGCTAAAACTTAAGAGGTAAGAAAATCTGAAAATACCATTATTTATGCAAGAAATTTTAAATTAGCCAAAAAGCTCTTCTTAAAACAAAAAACAACAAATACTAATAGTGATAGTAAAACATGAAACCAGTTAAGTTCTGCCGACTCATCTAAAAAAACTATATAATACAAACTTTTGTAGAACATATAAAATAAAGAATAGAAAACTTCAAACAGTACAATAAAACTAACTCGACCTCAGAGATGTAAATATGTATGCAGAATATAGGTGCAAATATTATTCTTAAAATCAGCAACTTCAGTCCAGCAGCGCACAATGTATGCATCCCAGGAACACAAGAATTGCTCATGATTATGGTAGCTGTGTTTTTTGCTTTTTTTTCCTTCCCTGACTAGAATGTTTCTTTCTCACCTCCAACCCCTAACCTTCTTTGGTAGCAGTTCCATTTTCCTTTAAGGAGTTGTTCTTCCTCCCTTCCCCAATAGCCCACATCACCCCTGCTCAACAAGGAAGTAGATATGAGACCTAAGTACACCAATCGGATTCTCTCTTCTTGAAATGTGGCTCTTGGAAAAGACATAAAGCAACAAAGGCAGTTGGAGTAAATCGTATGGTATTTGCATCATAGAAAAATGGCCCGTTAGTGTCTGTTGGTCTATCTGCCTCCCCCAGCAGCCCTGGTTACTGTCATTCTTGAGCTCTAGTCATTCAGCTCCTCCTGGGCTTCTGTGAACTATCCCCACTATATTTCCAATACATCCTTTTTTATTGTTATTGAGTAGCTGTTTTTCATTGCTTGCCACCATAGACATTCAACTAGAATTATTAGAATATCTATAGATACAATTTAATGCATTGTCAGAGGTGGCGGTAGGTGGTGGACTTGGGGGGATCTGAAAGTGGCCACCTTACACAGAAGGTAGAGACAGACTGAAGAAAGAGGCAGACCACTCCAGGTTGAGTAAGCAGTCTAAGATTTGTTATGAGAAAAACTTACATACGAGGCGAGGTCCTGAGCAGCAGCAGGGCAGGCAGATCTCCGAACTGCTGCCCCAAGCTCCAGAGACTATATAGAGGAGCTGTCTTAGCCTGGGTTCTCTAGAGAAGTAAAACCAGAAAAGCATAAAAATATGTATACAGAGAGATTTATACGAAGGAAATGGCTCACACAATTGGAGAGGCTGGAATGTCCCAAGTAAGTGGGTCAGGATAGAGGCGTCTCCTGATTCATGTACCCCCAGGGGCTGGTGAACTCAAGATCGGCAGGTCAGACAGTAGGACACTTGCTCAGAGGCTGCAGAAGTAACAAATCCCAAGATCAATAGACAAGACCAAGGTAAGTTGCTAGTTCAAGTCTCAAGAACCAGAGGTCAGATGAACAAAAGCAGGATCCAGAGCAAGCAAATGCCAGAATGTCCATTTATATTTCATTCAGGCCACATGCCCAGGGAAACTCCCTTTCAACTGATTGGCTAATCACAGCAGATCCTGTCATGGAGGTGAACACATTACATCAAATCTCATCGTAAAGTGGTCACATCACCCTACAACTGCCAAACTATTTCATAACTGCCAAACCACAGAGAAGCATGGCTCAGCTAAGTTGACATGCAACCTTAACGATCACAGGAGCTAATGTGGATCTGTCGTGCAATCCCTCTTCCCTCAAATCCAAAATGTTATCGTTTGGATCCGGACTTCTTCAAATATGTTTCTTGCTTCAAGGATGTTATGTTACTTGGCCTTCTACTCATTTCAGGGAATGAGATTTTTGCCAGGACTGTGGTCAGCTTCAGGCCTGAAGTAGCTTGCAGGTCCTGGATTAGTCACATCTTCATTTGTCCTCCCAGTATACACTGATAAAGATAGAAAAACTATGAACTATCAACAGAAGCCAAAACAATTTGTTAAATCCGATGCTTAGTCCTAACTAAAAAAAAAAAAAAAAAGCTTAATAAACTAAAAATGGAAGGAATTTTTCTCAACTTTATGAGTATAACTTCCAGAAAACATCCTAATGTGATGGTGAAATATTAAAAGTATCTTCATGACAATCAGGATAAGAAAAGGCGACCTCATATCCATGCTATCATTCAGCATTGTCCTAGAGGCCCTGGCCAGTGCAGTAAAATAAGAAAAATAATGACAGAGGCAAAATCATTTGCCATTATCATAAAGACCTTGTAACTAGAGTAATGTGGAAACCATTCGGTCCATGATTTTTACCCTAATTGATGAGGGTCTGATAGGATACAGATTATAATTTGGTACTACAAAAAAGAAGCCATTAGCATTCAGCTTCTAACATGAAAATAACAATAGTGTTCTTTTGAGCAGAAAAGATACCATTTCTTCCTATGACTGCAAAGTAATATTAGAATTAAAAAAAGAGTAAGTTTAAATCTTTTCTGAGTTCAGAGAAGAAATGGATGCAGGAGAGCAAAACAGGCAAACATTGACATGATTCCCCCCACCCCACCCCAGGCAAGGAAAGGGAGAGCTGTGTAAGATAAATGAGGATAAACTGAGGGCAGAGAGATTCTCATGTTTTCTGCTCCCCATTTAAGTCACTGAGAGGAGTCCACCTCCTAGGTTGCCAATTTCAAAAATGAGATTCAAGCACATCAACTCAAATTGGAGATAGGGTGTGCTCACCAAGATTTGGGCATTAGCACTTAGCTTTTCAGACCAGTGTCAGCTCTTGGATGGTGGAATTCTAGGAGAGCCTGGGGGCCTGTGACCTGGGGGCCAGAGAGAGCATGAGACAGAGACTCAGGGGTGCAGCTAGTCAGAATGGAGAGAAGGGCAAAATAATAAGATTGAGACTCAGGGATGGAGAGCCAGGGGCTGGTGAGGGGGGAATACGGCCACTGCATCCAGGAGCAGAAAGGGAAAAGGAAAGAGTTTTATCACCAGGCACAAACTATAGTACTGGAGCAGAGCACAGCAAAGTTGTCACTGCAGAGAAGACAAAATATGGGCATTATACACACATTGGATCCCCTCCCCACCACCACCATGGAGACAGAGTAATCTCCTCACAAACCCAGGCGTCATCTTGGGGAAAACGAAGAGACAGGGGCAGGTCTCCAAGAGACTATTCTCTTTGTTTTCCCCAGAAAGACAGAATATTCTAAAGAGACTCTTCAAATTATTAGATTGAACTAATGAGGCTAAACATGTAGTTGAATGTTTTTGCTGCTAACTAGCAAGTAGATAAACCAGATTGACTATGTGAAAAAGAAAGTGAGTACATTTTCTCTCATATGTAAGTTGCAGGATGATATAAATTTTATAACCAGATGCCTGTCCACCAAGAAGCTGCCAAAAAATCAGCTGGAATATTGTTAAAGACGAGAGTAAGGTAGCCAGGTATAATATCAAAGCCAAAAAGCCAGTGCCATCGAGTCGATTCCGACTCACAGCGACCCTATAGGACAGAGTAGAACCGCCCCATAAGTTTCCAAGGAGCACCTGGCAGATTCGAACTGCCAACCTTTGGGTTAGCAACCGTAGCACTTAACCACTACACCACCAGGGTTTCTGGTATAATATCAACATATAAAAATCAGAAGTTTTACTACGTACTAAACCAAAAGACACCAAACCCAGTGCCCGTTGAGTCAATTCCGACTCACAGTGACCCTGTAGGACAGAGTAGAACTGCCCCATAGAGTTTCCAAGGAGCACCTGGCGGATTCAAACTGCTGACCCTTTGGTTAGCAGCCGTAGCACTTAACCACTACATCACCAGGGTTTCCACTACATACTACAAAAAAAAAAAAAGTAACAACTAATTAGGAATGTAATGGGGAAAAAAGATCCCATTAATAATACAATGAAAACTATACTTAAGAGAAGTGCCCGATCCGTACAAAGAACAAAAATGAGTGAGTGGCCATCTAAGATACTCCACTCGTCGCACACTGGAGCAAAGGAGAATGAACAAAAACCAAAGACACAAGGGAAAGGTTAGTCCAAAGGACTAGTGGACCACAGCTACCACAGCTTCCACCAGACTGAATCCAGTACAACTAGATGATGCCTGGCTACCACCACCGACTTCTCTGACAGGGATCACAATAGAGGGTCCCAGACAGAGCTGGAGAAAAATGTAGAACAAATTTCTAACTCACAAAAAAAGACCACTGACCTGCCAGAGACTGGAGAAACCCCGAGAGTATGGCCCCCAGACACCCTTTTTGCTCGGTACTGAAGTCACTCTTGAGGTTCACCCTTCAGCCAAAGATTAGAAGGGCCCATAAAACAAAATGAGACTAAGTGGGCACACCAGCCCAGGGGCAAGGATGAGAAGGCAGGAACAAATAGGAAAGCTGGTAACGGGGAACCCAAGGTCGAGAAGAGGAGAGTATTGACATGTTATGTGGTTAGCAACCAATGTCACAAAACAATATGTGTACTAACTGTTTAATGAAAAACTTTCATTTAAAGTACAATGAAAAAAAAGAATTCAGTGACACTAATCCTTCATAAAAAAAAAAAAAATTAAATAAAAAAAAAAATCCTTCATACATCCTAACATATACAGTAGTCCCTTAGGCAATTGCTGTAGGAGAAGAAATAGAAATTCAGCTCCCAATTTTAGTTTAGCCTAATCTTCGTCCATGGAGTTCAGCCAAACCACTTCAATAGCCGTGACAGTTTGTCACTGGGGGTGCAGGATATCAAAGAAGTCTCCCTTCCAAACACATCAGTGTGAAAATGCTCTTCCTGACCAGCTGCCAACAGATAAGATACATTCGAGACTTGAACAGAATCAGAAGAGAAGCTTGCCACACGCAATTTATCTTTGCCAATTGTCTTAACTGTTTTTTTTCCCCCACAGTTGAAAGAAAAGTAAGTATCCTCTTCAAACCAACTGTAGCTCAATAAGTAACATATAAACTACCCAGGCAGAAAGGCCATTTTGTTCCCAGCTTATCTGAGGATACCTGTACTCCTGTATTTTTATATGTGTGGTACATAGAGAAGTATATGATGTTTCTTTAAGTTTTTGTTTTGAAATAATTATAGCCTCATAAGAAGTTGCAAAAGTAATAAATACATGGAGTCCTGTGTATTCTCCATTCAGTTTCCCCAAATAGTGACACTGTATTTAACTACAATACAATTTAGGGTTTCAGGTTAATGTTGAGTAATTTTTTTTAAGTATAAGTATGTCCCAGTATTATTTGTTGTTTATCTGAAATTCAAATTTAACTAGTCTTTCTGCATTTTTGCTAAATTCTGGCAACCCTATAGATACACAAAATGTGGTATATACATCAAATGGAATATTACTCAGCCATAAAGAGAAATGAAGGCCCAACACATGCTACAATACGGTTGAACCTTGAAACTTCATTCTGAGTGAAGTAAGTCAGTCACAGAAGGACAAATATTGTATCATTCCACTTATATGAAATTTCTAGAATAGGCAAATGGGTAGAGAGCAAAGTTTATTAGTGGCTACCAGGGGCAGGAGGGAGAGGCAAAGAAGGATTAACGCTCAGGGCACAATGAGATTCTATAAAAGGTGATGGGAAAATTCGGGAACGGTTAATGGTGATGGTTGAACAACGTGATGAACACAATGTCGCAGAACTGTACATGTGAAGATTGAAGAAATGGCAAATGTTTATTCACTTATATGCTCACCGCAACAAAAGTAAAAAAAAGAGGGAGTGAAATGAAATTCTGATACATGCTACAACATGGATGCATCTTGAAACCATTAGACTGAGTGAAATAAGTCAGTCACGAAAGAGCATTATATGACCTCTCTTACACAAAATATCTAAAATAGGGAAATGTATACAGACTGAAGCTGTTGATGTTTTTGAAGGGTGGATGGGAGGGAAGAGGAAAGGGGTATTCATTTTTTTTAGGGGACACTGAGCTTCTATTAAGGGTGATGGAGACATCTGGAAATGGATAGTGGCAATAATTGCATGGCATGACAAACACAATCTATGTGAAGAATCTTGAAATGGCAAATGTTTTGTAACATATATATTTACCACAATGAAAAAAAAAGATTTGGCAACCCTGAGTAGAATATAAAACCAGGAAATTGACATCGGTGCAATTCTGGTAACCAGACTACAGGTCTTATTCAATGATCACCAGCTTTACGTGCACTCACTTGCATGTCTATATATAGTTTACAATTTTTTTTAATTATTTCAATAACAAAAAAAATCTGAGGGTTTTGCAACGCCAAGCCCAGTGCAGCTGTACCTAATCCTTGCCAGATATGCCATGGGGACTGGTGGGCCCGCCCAAGAACCTAGCTAAATGAACAGGCTATGTGCAGCAACATCCTAGGAAACCAAGAGGTTTAGGTTTTGCTCTTTTTCTAGAGAACTCGCTTGGCTTTCCATCCGCCTGGGGAAGGTCTACTACTTGAATTTCCTTTGTGTTTATTGTCTCTGGACTATGATTTCCTCTGTGAATAGCCACACTCTAATGCTTTATAACAAGACGAAGAGCCAAATTCCTCCTCCTGGGCATAATTTATATTCTTTCTCCCAGTGATTCGATATTCAATCTCTCGGATATTTATCTTTATTATCTATGTGAACAGTGGTGCTAAAAATAAGAAAGGAAAACCATGCAGGGAAACAAATCCAATGCACACTGCCTAAGCCATGCTGATCAGGCAGCTTTCATTAATGACTGTTGGTCAGAGACACTATCAGCCTCAGTGGCCAACACCACCAGAGGAGCCAGGAAACAACTTGCAGCCCTTAGAAAAACTTACATTCCCCAGGTGAAGGGCAATGGTGTTTTCAGCAGCAGAATTCTCTCCGTCTGTGTGGGAGGCCTGAGTTCCATTCCATCCAACGCACCTCATACGCAGCCACCGCCCAGCTGTCAGGGGAGGCTTGTGTGTCACTGTGATGATAAACAGGCTTCAGGGGCACTTCCAGACCACGCTGGGCTAGGAAGAGAGGCCTGATGATCTACTTCTGAAAATCAGCCAGTGAAAACTCTATGGATCACAACAGTTTGCTCACAATGTTCTGATCCGGTTGCCCATGGGGTCACCATGAGTCAGGAGCCAACTGCGTAGCAGCCAACGACAACATCTCAGAAGCAGGCATATTTTAAATACGTGGGGTGGTGCTTTTGAAGAGTTAAAGAAAGAAGGCTTTTATGAAAGATACATTACATCAGGATAGTACCCTAAAACACAGGAAAAGAAATATGCAAGAACTTTGACTTATAGATAGCTGGGAGACCAGGGAAATCTAGGAAATCCACACCTAGGCCCTTCTTCTTTATGGAAAAGACACCTATTGTGCTCAAAATTATTTCTCGGACTTCTACAAGCCAATGGGGAAATTTTCAGTTTCCTGTGAAAAAAGAAAAAAATGAGAATTCTGTATGTTTTTTGTAGTTATAAAAGTATGTATAAGACAACATTTGCTAGTTCAACATTTTTTATGTGTACAATCCAGTGACACCAATTATGTCAATCACGTTGTGCAAGCATCACCCATAATCATTGCCAAATTTCCCATCACCTTAAACAGAAACTTAAAACCAATAGCTGTTGAGTTGATTCTGACTCATGGTGACCCTATAGAGCAGAGTAGAACTGCCCCATAGGGTTTCCAAGGCTGTAATCTTTATGGAAGCAGACTGCCACATGTTTCTCCTGCAGAGCTGCTGGTGGGTTCAAACAGCCCACCTTTCAGTTGGCAGCTGAGCTTAACGACTTGCCACCAGGGCTCCTAATAGAAACTTACTGCTTCCTAAACAATGACTTTCCCTTTCCCTCTCCCTCCCACCCCTAGTAACCACTAATAAAGTTTGATCTCTATGCATTTTCCTAATATAGGTATTCCATATAAGTGATAGCATACAATATTTGTCCTTTGTAACTCACTTCCTTCACTCTGCATAATGTTTTCAAGGTTCATCCATGTTGCAGGACTGCATTTCCAGAGTTCAGTGCTTCTTCTTAAAGGACTATCCTTTACTCTAAAGTATGTTCTTTCTGCTTTTTAGTACTAAAAACCCCAGGTCCAAAGGATATGCTCTGCTCTCACTGCTGCTTTCTTGGTGGTATAAAGTTTCCCTACCTAACCGCTTGATTCTCTCTTTCATATCTCAAAAGAGATTGGCTCAAGACACAATCCAGTCTTGTAGATTGAGTCCTGCCTCATTAACATAACTGCTGCTAATCCCATCTCACCAACATCATAGAGATAGGATTTACAACACATAGGAAAATCACGTAAGATGACAAAATGGTGGACAATACTGGGAATAGTGGCCTAGCCAAATTGATACACATATTTTTGGGGAACACAATTCAGTCCGAGACATACTAAATGAGAGTTTTTGTCCTTTGCTGTTTCACTTGGCAAATGAACTAGTTATATCCACAATATGTAATTCAATATAACACACAACTCCCGTACTCACTGGTAGACAACACCAAGCATTTATTTCTAGTTCTCACGTCTATGGATTGGCTGGGGCAGCTCTGATCCATTGGTCACATCTTCCTGGGACCAACAGGCCATGTGGTACGTGGTTTTCTCATGACAATGGCAGAGAAGCAAGAGGGCAACCTCAAACAGCCCTTTGGCCAAAGCAAGTCATACAACTGAGTCTAAAGTCAGGGGCTGGGAAATTACACCCCACACCCTCCTCATGAGGACAAAGTTGTGAATGTGTGACACTGCTTGTCGTTACAGAGTCACCTGTGACTCATGGAGATCCCACATATAACAGAATGAAATGCTACCTGGTCCCACACCATCCTTATGATCACCAGTGTGCTTGAGCCCACTATTGCCTTCCAAACTAGGGGCTCATCTTCCAGCACTATATCAGACAATATTCTGTTGTAATTCATAGGGTTTTCATTGGCTAATTTTCAGAAGTAGATCTCCAGCCTTTCTTCCTAGTCCATGTTAGTCTGGAGGCTCTGTTGAAACCTGTCTGTCATGGGTAACCTTGACAGTATTTTAAATATAGGTGGCGCAGCTTTCAACATCACAGAAACTTGCAAGCCACCACAGTAAGACAAACTGATAGACGGATGGTGGGTATGACACTGCAAGGGAGTAGAAAACTGTGACTGATGCTTCAGTCTACCACATTCAACTGTGTGGATCATAACAAATTATGGATAACATTGCGAAGAATGGGAATTCCAGAACACTTAATTGTGCTCATGAGGAGCCTTTACGTAGATCAACAGGCAGTTGTTTGAACGGAACAAGGGGATACAGACTGGTTTAAAGTCAGGAAAGTTGTGTGTCAGGGTTGTATCCTTTCACCATACCTATTCAATCTGTATGCTGAGCAAATAGTCTGAGAATCTGGACTATATGAAGAAGAATGGGGCATCAGGATTGGAGGAAGGCTCTCAAACAACCTGCAGTATGCAGATGACACAACCTTGCTTGCTGAAAGTGAAAGCGTTTACTAATGAAGATCAAAGACCACAGCCTTCAGTATGGGTTGCACCTCAACATAAAGAAAACAAAAATCCTCACAACTGGACCAATGAACAACATCATAATAAACAGAAAAAAGATTGAATTTGTCAAGGATTTCATTTTACTTGGATCCACAATCAACAGCCATGGAAGCAGCAGTCAAGAAATCAAAAGATGCATTGCATTGGGCAAATGTGCTGCAAAGGAGCTCTTTAAAGTGTTGAAAAGCAGGGATGTCACATTGAAGACTAAGGTGCGCCTGACCCAAGCCATGGTATTATTCAATCGCATCATATGCATGTGAAAGCTGGACAATGAATAGGAACACCGAAGAAGAATTTATACCTTTGAATTGTGGTATTGGCAAAGAATATTGAATATACCACGGACTGCCAAAAGAAGAAACAAATCTGTCCTGGAAGAAGCACAACCAGAAGGCTCCTTAGAAGCAGGGGTGGCAAGACTGTGTCTTACATACTTTGGAGATGTCAGAAGGGATCAGTCCCTGGAGAAGGACATCATGCTTGGCAAAGTACAGGGTCAGCGGAAAAGAGGAAGACCCTCAACGTGATGGATTGAAACAGTAGCTGCAACAGTGAACTCAAGCATAACAACGATTGTGAGGATGGCACAGGATCGGGCAGTGTTTTATTCTGTTGTGCATAAGGTCGCTATGAGTCGGAACTGACTCGACGGCACCTAACAACAACAACCACATGTTGGTAAGTATATCAACCTCAGTTTTTCCCTGCTATTTGCTGGCCTGAGAAACATAACAGTTTGAGAGCCACAGTTTCAAAGAATATTTTTGACCAGAAAAAAAAAAAAAATTAACAGAGTAAACAGTAGTTTAGGAAGACGAGAGGTGGAGGCACGTATTAGAACTTGTTGCCATCACCAACACTATGGGTCCTCATTAGGCCTTGATTGTGTCAGTTTCAAATGTTCTGTTCCAACATCTCTCATTTTGTGAAACATGACACTAATCTGGGGTAATTTACAACAACTGTACTGTACCTGCCGTGTTTTTAAGGTATCTTTGCTATAGCATTTAGGTGTTTTGTATTGTCTTGTTATGAACATTGGAAAGAAATTTATTATCAGATTTCTGTGAGAGAACATAGGTAATTGATTCATTGACCTGGTCCAGCTTTCCCTATGCAAATGCACCCAGTCTCCATCTTAGGAACTTAAAGGCATTAGTTCATTATTAATTCATCATCCAAATTGTCCCTTTATGACAGATCATACCCTAACTTTCAAGCTCGTTCACATTCAGCTTTGCTCAAAGCCTTTTAAAAAACATTTTACTTTTTAATTAAAATTGCCCTTGAAACCCATAACAATGGCCTCAAGTCAGAAAGTTTAATAAACAAACACAGAAAATTCCAAGAAATGGTTAGAGCATTTTGAAAATTACCTGCTCACTTACATTATGCTCTTATTAGAACTAGGGTCTACAGCAGAGTCAACTAAGATAAATGGCTTGAACTTTATTTCAAGACCTTTCCCTGATTTGCTGAGTTGTAGTGGGCACGGTGCTTAATTTCTCTGTTCCTTTGATTCTATGTTTACAAAAATATGTATGTGGGTGCGTTTCCAAGTTCTTTGGAAGAGAAACGATACCTGGGAATTGCTTCATAGACCTAGGAAGGATGTTCTAAAGCTTCAGCACAAAGTCAGAGGAGAACAACCTCCTCTTAACAAGGACTTAAATACCACACTTCTCCTTTCTCAAAAGAAAGCATTGCCTGGCCACCTGTTCCCCAGTCTGATTGCTGGGTGCAGCTACACAAGAGGAGACAAAGGCCTTTTGTTTTCTAACCAGCTGCATCTGGCCATTGGTCTGGTTGGAGAGTTCTGTAGAACAGTGAGGACTACACAGCTTCTTGCTACTCAGCTCAGCTCTCTGGTTTCTCTATGTTATAGGGTCCAGGGGTTTGTGTCTTCTTCAAGAAAAGGTCATTTGGCCATTACGACACCCTCAACCTTCACCCAGGGTCAACTTCAGGCAGTTTACGTCAGGTGAAAAGAACTTTTTTGGAAGTGGGAGGGAGACAGAGAGAACCGAAGCAGAGGGGAAGTTAGTGGGGAGCCTGGTAATTCGGTGGGGCACTGGCCGTTTGGTTTTGGTTTTCATCATAAACATGTGAATTGAGCTCCTTCATCACATGGAGATGGTATCTCACATGGTGCCAGGTAGCTTAGGCGCTAAGCTGAGAAGGCTGGTGAGACTCTAACCCTGATGCCTAATCTTTGAGGGAATGAGAAATGACATCCTCCTCAGAAAAAAATGACAGCTGGGAATTGACATTCTCTGCCCCCCCCCCCCCCAAAAAAAAGTTAGAAAGGAGAGGAAAGAAGAGCAACAAAATTTTGGAAGCTAGGAAATAAAGGGTAAGTAACTGAACTAGGTTGAATAGTGTCCACCCCAAAACTTATGTCCAACCAGAGCCCCAGAATAGGGCCTTTGAAGATGTAATTGGTTAGTTACAATGAGGTCATACTGAATTAGGCTGGGGCCTAAACTGAATAACTGGTGTTTTCCTAAGAACATCACGTGAAGACACAAGGACACAAACAGGGGGAAGAAGGCCATGTGACTGCAGAGGCTGAGATTGAAGTGATGCACCTCTAAGCCAAGGAATGCTGAGGACTGTTGGCAACTTTCAGAAGATAGGAGACTTAAGAAAGAATTCTGCCCTAGAGCCTTCAGAGGGAACACGGCTGTCTTAGTCTCCTAGAGCTGCTGTAACAAAATACCACAAACTGGGTGACTTATAAGAATCAAAATTTACTGTCTCTACAGGATGGAAGTTCGAATCAGGATATCAGCCAGTTGTTCCCTTCTGAGGGCTCTGAGGGAGCATTTGTTTCATGCCTCCCTCCTGTCTTCTGGTGGCTCCTGGCAATCCTTGGCACTCCTTGGCTTGCAGCTACGTAGACCTCCTTGGTCATATGGCCATTATTCCTTTTTCTATGTAGTGGCATCTGTTCTCTTTTATAAGATGTCACTCAGATGGGATTAGGACCCATCCTACTCCATGTTTGTTGTAGTTGTTAGTTGCTGTCAAGTCAGCTCTGACTCTTGGCGACCCCGTGTCCAGCAGAACAAGTTGTTGCCCAGTCCTGTGCCATCTTCAAAATTGTTGATATGCTTCAGTCCATTGTTGCAGCCACTTTGTTCTTTCCAACCTAGGGTGCTCATCTTCTAGGGCTATATCAGACAATATTCAGTTGTGAGCCATAAAGTTTTTATTGTCTAAATTTTTGGAGGTAGGTTGTCAGATCTTTCTTCCTGACCCTTCTTAGTCTGGAAGATCAACTGAAACCTGTCCACTGTGGGTAATCTTGCTGGTCTTTGAACACTAATGGCATAGCTTCAAGCATCACAGAACATGCAAGCCTCCACAGTACAACAAACTGACAGATGGATGGTGGTACTCTACCTTAAAAGACTATTTCCAAACAAGGTCACATCCACAGGTGCAGACATTAGGACTTCAACATATCTTTTTGAGCGACAAAATTCAACCCATAGCAACAGCCCCACCAACACCTTTGTTTCAGACACTTAGCCTCTAGAACTGTGTGAGAATCAATTTCTGTGGTTTTCAGCCACCCAGTCTGTGGTAATTTGTTAGAGCAGCCCTAGGAAATTAATAAAGTGACTTTGAAGTCATGAGAAAGCTGAATCTCAGCCAGCAGAGGGGCAAGCCAAAAAGTCACAGGATTTATACCATGGAGCTCCCCATGGTCTCAGGAGTTGGCAGCTCTGAGTAAGTCTAGAAGTGCAGTGATGGTGGGGCAGGAACAAGAGGATTGATGAATGGTCTCTTTGAAAAAAGCTAGAGCCACACATAACCTCCCCAGCTTTGGTTAGCCAGGCAACTGCCCCTGCCTGAACTGGCCAGAAGACTGGATGTGTATTCTCTGATAGTATAAAACAGAGGATCCCTAGGCAGAGCAACACCCAGGCATGATGGAGAGCTGTAGGTAAGGGTTGCCTCAATGGAAGCAGAAGCTTATTTAAAATTCTGCATATTCTATTTTGAAAACCTCCCTCAACACTATCCTTCACCCCAGATTTTCCCTCACCACCCTCTGAAAGACTAGCAGCTGAATTGAAATCCTCAAGGCAGGATATTAGAGGAGCCTTCTCAGGGGAATCTCTTTCCTTAACAGAAAAGACTTTATGACACTGACATTGAGGAGTCCCAAAATGAAACAGGCCACCCATGCCACCCTACAATGAACCTAGCAATAAGCAAGCCACATTCACACAGCTTCTAATCAAATTTTTAGCACGACTTCTTAAAATGTATGGGCATGTAGCAAAGAATTGTCTGACATTTGAGTAAAACTTTTTAATTAAAAAAAAAAAAAAAAGGAGAGGCCAAAACATACAAAGAGAAAAAAAAGAAATGTGGAGAAAACTATTATGCAATAAAAAAATTGCAAACAATTATTTTTCTAAAAACAAATGGGAAAAGGGTAGATCGTTTAGAAGGTGGTGTTAGAAAGACTGTTTTACCCTCCTGAGAATTTGAAGTTGGATCACTATCTAATGCTACAAAGAAGGGCTCTAGAAGGATTAAAAGCTCAGAATACACTGGACTTGTTCACAGCAAGGTTGTAATCTAGAAGAGAGTGAAGCAATGTCTTCAGAATTATGAGGGAAAAATGGTTTCCAATCTAGAATTCTATACACAGCTGATCTATCAATCTAATGTAACAGTAGAAGTTCAAGTTCTCAAAATATTCACCGCCTTGCACAGTCTCAGGAAGATACTGGAATATGTGTTCCATCCAAACAAGAGAAGAAACCAAAAGAGGATCCCAATAGAAAAGAAAGGCCAATGGAGTCCCCAGGATGATTCCTTTGCAGATTTGCAGCAGACCAAGAAATCAACCCACTCAGATCAGAGAAACCCAGAGGCTTTGGGGGAGACATTGTCAAGAAGATGGAAGATGTAAAAATATTTAATCTATTTGAACTTATTGAAAGTAGATTTATTATATAAGTAGCAAAGAGTTGGAGATAAATTAGCGAGAAGAACATGGAAAGCTAAACACATACACATGCAAGATAGTTGTTAAATTCAGGGAAAACAAATTGTTCAAGAAAGGAAAATAACCAAAATACACTCTCATCACACCAGGAGGATACAGGGCCCTGAAATATGTGAGAGAGAACTAAATCCTCATCTTTCAGAGAGGTGAGTCAGGCAGAAGGAAAGCCTAAAACTGAAGAGATAAATACTAAAAGAATTAGTTATAAGAGTTGAAAGCTCTTTTAGCTCCTGATATAACTCCATGTGATTTCAATGCCCACACAGATGATCCTTCCAACATCCTGGTCCCTCAGTTCTGTGACCCTCTTGTTCTCTCTGATCTATAATCCCACCCAGGAATTGTTACTACCGATAAGTGCAATGCCTCCATATTGTCTGTTTCAAGAATAATGGTTCTCTGATAAACTCCTGCTATTTTCTTTTTTTTATAATAACTTTTATTAAGCTTCAAGTGAACGTTTACAAATCCAATCAGTCTGTCACATATAAGTTTACATACATCTCACTCCCTACTCCCACTTACTCTCCCCGTCTTGAGTCAGCCCTTTCAGTCTCTCCTTTCTTGACAATTTTGCCGGCTTCCCTCTCTCTCTATCCTCCCATCCCCCCTCCAGACAAGAGTTGCCAACACAATCTCAAGTGTCCACCTGATATAATTAGCTCACTCTTCATCAGCATCTCTCTCCCACCCGCTGACCAGTCCCTTTCATTTCTGATGAGTTGTCTTCGGGGATGGTTCCTGTCCTGTGTCAACTGAAGGTCTGGGGAGCATGGCCGCCGGGATTCCTCCAGTCTCAGTCAGACCATTAAGTTTGGTCTTCTTATGAGAATTTGGGGTCTGCATCCCACTGATCTCCTGCTCCCTCAGGGGTCCTCTGCTGAGCTCCCTGTCAGGGCAGTCATCAATTGTGGCCGGGCACCAACTAGTTCTTCTGGTCTCAGGATGATGTAGGTCTCTGGTTCATGTGGCCCTTTCTGTCTCTTGGGCTCTTAGTTGTCATGTGGGCTTGGTGTTCTTCATTTTCCTTTGCTCCAGGTGGGTTGAGACCAATTGCTGCATCTTAGATGGCTGCTTGTTAGCATTTAAGACCCCAGACGCCACATTTCAAAGTGGGATGCAGAATGATTTCATAATAGAATTATTTTGCCAATTGACTTAGAAGTCCCCGCAAACCATGCTCCCCAGACCCCCGCGCTTGCTCCGCTGACCTTTGAAGCATTCATTTTATCCCGGAAACTGCTTTGCTTTTGGTCCAGTCCAATTGAGCTGACCTTCCATGTATTGAGTGTTGTCTTTCCCTTCACCTAAAGCAGTTCTTATCTACTGATTAATCAATAAAAAAACCCTCTCCCACCCTCCCTCCCTCCCCACCTCGTAACCACAAAAGTATGTGTTCTTCTCAGGTTTACTATTTCTCAAGATCTTATAATAGTGGTCTTATACAATATTTGTCCTTTTGCCTCTGACTAATTTCGCTCAGCATAATGCCTTCCAGGTTCCTCCATGTTATGAAATGTTTCAGAGATTCGTCACTGTTCTTTATCGATGCGTAGTATTCCATTGTGTGAATATACCACAATTTATTTACCCATTCATCCGTTGATGGACACCTTGGTTGCTTCCAACTTTTTGCTATTGTAAACAGAGCTGCAATAAACATGGGTGTGCATATATCTGTTTGTATGAAGGCTCTTGTATCTCTAGGGTATATTCCTAGGAGTGGGATTTCTGGCTTGTATGGTAGTTCTATTTCTAACTGTTTAAGATAACACCAGATAGATTTCCAAAGTGGTTGTACCATTTTACATTCCCACCAGCAGTGTATGAGAGTTCCAATCTCTCCGCAGCCTCTCCAACATTTATTATTTTGTGTTTTTTGGATTAATGCCAGCCTTGCTGGTGTGAGATGGAATCTCATCGTAGTTTTAATTTGCATTTCTCTAATGGCTAATGATCGAGAGCATTTTCTCATGTATCTGTTGGCTGCCTGAATATCTTCTTTAGAGAAATGTGTGTTCATATCCTTTGCCCACTTCTTGATTGGGTTGTTTGTCTTTTTGTGGTTGAGTTTTGACAGAATCATGTAGATTTTAGAGATCAGGCGCTGGTCGGAGATGTCATAGCTGAAAATTCTTTCCCAATCTGTAGGTGGTCTTTTTACTCTTTTGGTGAAGTCTTTAGATGAGCATAGGTGTTTGATTTTTAGGAGCTCCCAGTTATCGGGTTTCTCTTCATCATTTTTGGTAATGTTTTGTATTCTGTTTATACCTTGTATTAGGGCTCCTAGGGTTGTCCCAATTTTTTCTTCCATGATCTTTATCGTTTTAGTCTTTATGTTTAGGTCTTTGATCCACTTGGAGTTAGTTTTTGTGCATGGTGTGAGGTATGGGTCCTGTTTCATTTTTTTGCAAATGGATATCCAGTTATGCCAGCACCATTTGTTAAAAAGGCTGTCTTTTCCCCAGTTAATTGACACTGGTCCTTTGTCAAATATCAGCTGCTCATACGTGGATGGATCTATGTCTGGGTTCTCAATTCTGTTCCATTGGTCTATGTGTCTGTTGTTGTACCAATACCAGGCTGTTTTGACTACTGTGGCTGTATAATAGGTTCTGAAGTCAGGTAAGGTGAGGCCTCCCACTTTCTTCTTCTTTTTCAGTAGTGCTTTGCTTATCCGGGGCTTCTTTCCCTTCCATATGAAATTGGTGATTTGCTTCTCTATCCCCTTAAAATATGACATTGGAATTTGGATCGGAAGTGCGTTAAATGTATAGGTGGCTTTTGGTAGAATAGACATTTTTACTATGTTAAGTCTTCCTATCCATGAGCAAGGTATGTTTTTCCACTTAAGTATGTCCTTTTGAATTTCTTGTAGTAGAGCTTTGTAGTTTTCTTTGTATAGGTCTTTTACATCCTTGGTAAGATTTATTCCTAAGTATCTTATCTTCTTGGGGGCTACTGTGAATGGTATTGATTTGGTTATTTCCTCTTCGGTGTTCTTTTTGTTGATGTAGAGGAATCCAAGTGATTTTTGTATGTTTATTTTATAACCTGAGACTCTGCCAAACTCTTCTATTAGTTTCAGTAGTTTTCTGGAGGATTCCTTAGGGTTTTCTGTGTATATAATCATGTCATCTGCAAATAGTGATAACTTTACTTCTTCCTTGCCAATCCGGATACCTTTTATTTCTTTGTCTAGCCTGATTGCCCTGGCTAAGACTTCCAACACGACGTTGAATAAGAGCGGTGATAAAGGGCATCCTTGTCTGGTTCCCGTTCTCAAGGGAAATGCTTTCAGGTTCTCTCCATTTAGAGTGATATTGGCTGTTGGCTTTGCATAGATGCCCTTTATTATGTTGAGGAATTTTCCTTCAATTCCTATTTTGGTAAGAGTTTTTATCATGAATGGGTGTTGGACTTTGTCAAATGCCTTTTGTGCATCAATTGATAAGATCATGTGGTTTTTGTCTTTTGTTTTATTTATGTGATGGATTACATTAATGGTTTTTCTGATATTAAACCAGCCTTGCATACCTGGTATAAATCCCACTTGATCAGGGTGAATTATTTTTTTGATGTGTCGTTGGATTCTATTGGCTAGAATTTTGTTGAGGATTTTTGCATCAATGTTCATGAGGGATATAGGTCTATAATTTTCTTTTTTTGTAATGTCCCTACCTGGTTTTGGTATCAGGGAGATGGTGGCTTCATAGAATGAGTTGGGTAGTATTCCGTCATTTTCTATGCTTTGGAATACCTTTAGTAGTAGTGGTGTTAACTCTTCTCTGAAAATTTGGTAGAACTCTGCAGTGAAGCCGTCCGGGCCAGGACTTTTTTTTGTTGGGAGTTTTTTGATTACCGTTTCAATCTCTTTTTTTGTTATGGGTCTATTTAGTTGTTCTACTTCTGAATGTGTTAGTTTAGGTAGGTAGTGTTTTTCCAGGAATTCATCCATTTCTTCTAGGTTTTCAAATTTGTTAGAGTACAATTGTTCATAATAATCTGAAATAATTCTTTTAATTTCATTTGGTTCTGTTGTGATGTGGTCCTTCTCATTTCTTATTCGGGTTATTTGCTTCCTTTCCTGTATTTCTTTAGTCAGTCTAGCCAATGGTTTATCAATTTTGTTGATTTTTTCAAAGAACCAGCTTTTGGCTTTGTTAATTCTTTCGATTGTTTTTCTGTTCTCTAATTCATTTAGTTCAGCTCTAATTTTTATTATTTGTTTTCTTCTGGTGCCTGATGGATTCTTTTGTTGCTCAGTTTCTATTTGTTCAAGTTGTAGGGACAGTTCTCTGATTTTGGCTCTTTCTTCTTTTTGTATGTGTGCATTTATTGATATAAATTGGCCTCTGAGCACTGCTTTTGCTGTGTCCCAGAGGTTTTGATCGGAAGTATTTTCATTCTCGTTGCTTTCTATGAATTTCCTTATTCCCTCCTTGATGTCTTCTATAACCCAGTCTTTTTTCAGGAGGGTATTGTTCATTTTCCAAGTATTTGATTTCTTTTCCCTCGTTTTTCTGTTATTGATCTCTAGTTTTATTGCCTTGTGGTCTGAGAAGATGCTTTGTAATATTTCGATGTTTTGGACTCTGCAAAGGTTTGTTTTATGACCTAATATGTGGTCTATTCTAGAGAATGTTCCATGTGCGCTGGAAAAAAAAGTATATTTTGCAGCAGTTGGGTGGAGAGTTCTGTATAAGTCAATGAGGTCAAGTTGGTTGATTGTTGTAATTAGATCTTCCGTGTCTCTGTTGAGCTTCTTACTGGATGTCCTGTCCTTCTCCGAAAGTGGTGTGTTGAAGTCTCCTACTATAATTGTGGAGGTATCTATCTCGCTTTTCAGTTCTGTTAAAATTTGATTTATGTATCTTGCAGCCCTGTCATTGGGTGCGTAAATATTTAATATGGTTATGTCTTCCTGATCAATTGTCCCTTTTATCATTATATAGTGTCCTTCTTTATCCTTTGTGGTGGATTTAAGTCTAAAGTCTATTTTGTCAGAAATTAATATTGCTACTCCTCTTCTTTTTTGCTTATTGTTTGCTTGATATACTCTTTTCCATCCTTTGAGTTTTAGTTTGTTTGTGTCTCTAAGTCTAAGGTGTGTCTCTTGTAGGCAGCATATAGATGGATCGTGTTTCTTTATCCAGTCTGTGACTCTCTGTCTCTTTATTGGTGCATTTAGTCCATTTACATTCAGGGTAATTACAGATAAATAAGTTTTTAGTGCTGTCATTTTGATGCCTTTTTATGTGTGTTGTTGACAATTTCATTTTTCCACACACTTTTTTGTGCTGAGGCGTTTTTCTTAGTAAATTGTGAGATCCTCAGTTTCATAGTGTTTGACTTTATGTTAGTTGAGTCGTTACGTTTTTCTTGGTTTTTGTCTTGAGTTATAGAGTTGTTATGCCTTTTTGTGGTTACCTCATTATATACCCCTATTTTTCTAAGTAAAAACCTAACTTGTATTGTTCTATATCGCCTTGTATCACTCTCCATATGGCAGTTCAATGCCTCCTGTATTTAGTCCCTCTTTTTGATTATTGTGATCTTTTACCTATTGACTTCCATGATTCCCTGTTATGTGTTTTTTTTTTTTTAATTAATCTTAATTTGTTTGTTTTTATGATTTCCCTATTTGAGTTGATATCAGGACGTTCTGTTTTGTGACCTTGTGTTGTGCTGATATCTGATATTATTGGTTCTGTGACCAAACAATATCCTTTAGTATTTCTTGTAGCTTTGGTTTGGTTTTTGCAAATTCTCTAAACTTGTGTTTGTCTGTAAATATCTTAATTTCACCTTCATATTTCAGAGAGAGTTTTGCTGGATATATGATCCTTGGTTGGCAGTTTTTCTCCTTCAGTGTTCTGTATATGTCGTCCCATTCCCTTCTTGCCTGCATGGTTTCTGCTGAGTAGTCAGAACATATTCTTATTGATTCTCCCTTGAAGGAAACCTTTCTTTTCTCCCTGGCTGCTTTTAAAATTTTCTGTTTATCTTTGGTTTTGGTGAGTTTGATGATAATATGTCTTGGTGTTTTTCTTTTTGGATCAATCTTAAATGGGGTTCGATGAGCATCTTGGATAGATATCCTTTCGTCTTTCATGATGTCAGGGAAGTTTTCTGTCAGAAGTTCTTCAACTATTTTCTCTGTGTTTTCTGTCCCCCCTCCCTGTTCTGGGACTCCAATCACCCGCAGGTTATCCTTCTTGATAGAGTCCCACATAATTCTTAGGGTTTCTTCATTTTTTTTAATTCTTTTATCTGATTTTTTTTCAGCTATGTTGGTGTTGATTCCCTGGTCCTCCAGATGTCCCAGTCTGCATTCTAATTGCTCGAGTCTGCTCCTCTGACTTCCTAGTGTGTTGTCTAATTCTGTTATTTTATTGTTAATCTTTTGGATTTCTACATGTTGTCTCTCTATGGATTCTTGCAACTTATTAATTTTTCCAGTATGTTCTTGAATAATCTTTTTGAGTTCTTCAACAGTTTTATCAGTGTGTTCCTTGGCTTTTTCTGCAGATATCCTGATTTCATTTGTGATATCATTAAGCATTCTGTAAATTAGTTTTTTATATTCTGTATCTGATAATTCCAAAATTGTATCTTCATTTGGGAAAGATTTTGATTCTTTTGTTTGGGGGGTTGGAGAAGCTGTCATGGTCTGCTTCTTTAAGTGGTTTGATATGGATTGTTGTCTCCGAGCCATCACTGGGAAACTAGTTTTTCCAGAAAATCCGCTAAAAAAAAACTGCAGTCAGATCCCTATCAGAGTTCTCCCTCTGGCTCAGGCTATTCAGATGTTAATGAAGCCGCCTGGGGAGGGTGGGAGAGGGAACAGAGAGATAGGAAACTCCTGCTATTTTCTATCAGACTCTCTCTAATACTCCAAGTCAAACAATTCTTTGATCCCTCTGGGATCTACAATCAACCAATTCTACCAGCTTTCACTTTTCTTCATCCCCTGACGCTCTTCATTTCCCTTCCATCCCAGCTTAGATAATCAGTAAATTAAAAATACCCTCAAATGTCCTTTCCCTTTCCTTACTTGTCATTCTCTCATCCTCATAAAACCTCAATATTGGTTAAATCCAACTTTCCTCTTACAAGGAACCCCTGTTAATCTGGATGTCGCTGGAGAAAACATACAATGACACTGACTAGCCTCACTTCACGTTCATGAACACCAACTTCAAGTATGCCCTTAGTACTTCCCCCTTCAATTCACGCTAACACTCTTTCCTCAAATCCCAACAAACATTTCTGAATCCAAATCCTCAGCTGATGACCCTGCTCCCTACTTCAAGGAGAAACCAGAAGCAATCAGAAGAGAACTTGCATAGGCTGTCTCCACCTCCCACCACCTATGTCAATGTCCATATTCTCTGCATCCTTCTCCATCCTTTGAATGAACTGTCAGGGCTCCTAAGTCCAGGTCTTCTGTTTGTGAAATAGACCCCCTCTCCTACTCAAGGACATCTCTGAAGCACTTTCTCTCCTGTACCATTAATGGTTTTCCTTCTCTACTGGATCATTTCTATCAGCCTATTCACGTCTTATTTATCCTATTTTAACAACACGCTCTCCTGACCCCGCTTCAACCCGATTTTTCTGCTAGCCTTCTTAGAAACGTCCCTAAGGATAGATGTCTAGACTCCTTGTCTTCAATTCTTCTCATTCTCTTTTTAAATTTTGCTCATGTAATATTTAATTGATACAATAGAATGTATGTAATTCAGGGAACATAAATAATAAAATAAACATCTACGAACCTCCTACTCCACTTAAAAATTAGAACATCACCAGTTTCATTGTATCAACTAATGTGTTCCTTCCCTCTCCCGTCACTTGGCCCTTTCTCCCCCAAATGGAGCACTTCCTACCTTGAATGTTATGTTTCTCATTCTCTTCATGCTGTAAGGTTTTATCACACACATGTGCACTCCTAAACAACACATATTAAACATGAGCAGTGTAGGGTTGTGTTCCCTTCACACTGAAGACATTTCAAATTTAACGTCTAGAAGCTCCTGATCATTCCCCACTCACCTACCCCCAGTCTTTACAGTCTTGCAATGTCATCTTTCTAGTTGCTCACATAGAAATATTTTAGTTATGTATAACTTCTCTCCTTTTCTTAAAACATATTATTCAAACTTTTAGAAAATTCAGTTGGTTTTGCCCTCAGAGTATATTCAGAATCCAACCACTTCTCACCTCTACTGCTTTCATCCTGGTCTAAGCACCATCCATCTCTCCTCCCCATTACTGAAAGACCCATAAAACCATATCCCTGCTTTTTGCTTTGCTCCCAACCCCAATCACCCAAACTAAACCAAACAGTTGCCATCAAGGTGATTCTGACTCATGGCAATCCCATGTGATACAGAGTAAAACTGCCTCATAGGGTTTGCTTGGCTGTAATCTTTACGAAACTGGTTCATCAGGCCTTTCTGCTGCAGAGCTCCTGGGTGCGTTTGAACCACCAACTGTTAGGTAAGTAGCTGACTGGAAACTATTTGTGCCACCCACTCACTCACTCACAGTCTATTGTCAACATAGCAGCTGAGTGATTATCTGAAAAGCTAAGCCAAATCATATTATTCTTTAACACTCTGCAGTGCAAAAATCGACAAAGGGGTACATGCTGTGGGCTGCCTCTCCCCTCACACGTAACTTTGCAGATTTCCTTTCCCACAAAAAAAGAAAAACAAAATAAACCCATTGCCATCGATTCTGACTCATGGTGATTCCATGTTTATCAGAGTAGAAATGAGCTCCACAGGGTTTGCTCAGCTGTAATCTTTATGGAACCAGATTGCCAGGCCTTTCTTCCATGTTGCCTTTGAGTGAGTTCAATTAGTAGCTGAGTGCAAACTGTTTGCACCAACCAGGGACTTACTTCTCCCAGAGAAGAGACATTCACATTTCTCTGACCCATCTGATGTCCTCGAAGGATATCATGTCCACCATACCCCATTTCAGGGCCTCTCTCCATGCCACTCCCTCTGCCTAGGAGGCTCTTCACCTTGCACATTCTCTCCTCCCATGTGGCCGGCTGTCCCTCACCTCCTTCACTTCTTAAATATCCCCTTACCAGTAAGACCTTCCCCACCAGTCTGCTTTAAATAGCATCCTTAACCCCAACGACACATCTTATCCCTCTTTCCTGCCTTATTTTTCTGCATAACATTTATCACACTCTGACATACTGTATCTTTTGCTTGTTTGTCTATTGTCTAACTTCTGCCACTAAAATATAAGCTCCTTGAAGGCTTCTATTTGTCTTTTTTGTTTGCTGCTCTATACCCAGCAATGCCTACAACATACTAGTATTATGGATTTAATTGTGCCTTCGCCCCAAAAATATGTTGAAATCCTAACCCTCGTACCTGTAAATATAATCCTAATTGGAAATAGAGGTTTCTTTTTGATATATTAATGAGATCAGATCCGGTTGGGTAGTTACTAATTCTAATCACTTCTGAGTTATAAAAAGAGCAGACCAGATACAGAGACACACACAAGGGAAAAGGAAGACAGACAATGCTGACAGATGCATCTACAAGCTAGGGACACCAACTATTGCTGGCAGCTACTAGAAGCTAAAATAGACAAGAAAGGACTTGCCCCTAGAGCCATGCCCTGAATTCAGACTTCTAGCCTCCTGCTCTGTGAGTAAATATATTTACGTTCTTTAAAGACACCACCTTGTGGTATTTCTGTTATGGCAGCACTGGGTAACTAAGATATTAGGTCTCAATAAATATTCACTGAATTAACAAATGGATGGATGAATAAATGAATGAGCGAATATAAGCAATCTTCTCACTTCTCTCATCTCGTACCAACTACCAATATCTCATTCTAAACTCCATATCCCATCCCTTTTTGCTTAGCCCTAACCAAACCCCAGACCAAGTAAAAATGGTGGTTATGACCTAACCTCAGTGATTTCTACATGGTAATTACGCATTCTCTCTCTGCCTCTTCCTGGATCCTTAGCATATGTGCCCCACAAGTTTTACCTCTTTATCATTCAGCAATCCTGAAGGCCGTGCCGTAGAATTGTTCTTCTTGTTGTTGGGTGCCATCAAGTCAGTTCCGACTCATAGAGACCCTATAGGACAGAGCAGGACTGCCCCATAGGATTTCCAAGGAGCAGCTGGTAGATTTTAACTGCTGACCTTTTGGTTAGCAGCCAAGCTTTTAACCACTATGCCACTAGGGTCATAGAATCAGAAATTTTTAAATGTGTTCTTCTACAGCTAAAGAAAAAATGCTGTCTCCCTGGGAGTCATTATCTATATTTATCTTCTATCACTGACAAAAGTCCATTGTCAATTACCCACTCCTCACTTACTGACATGGTTAGGTTCCAAAGTCTATGTCACTATGCAAAAATCAGGGTTATGTGAAAATGGAGGATGACTACATCAGATCACAAAAATGGAAGATGACTGCATCATTACATAACTGTGAAATTACATCATTGCATAACTGCCAAGCCACTAAGAATCATGGCCCAGCTAAGCTGACACATAACTTTAACCATCACAGCTAGTGTTTCTCTTGCCTCACGCCTCGGTGTTCATTACTGCCAGACATACATGCTTAATGTGAAAAATAATCAAATAGTAGACTTTCGCTATTGTCGTAAATGCAAAATATCAGATAACGAGATAGATGATAAGTGAGGAGTAGGTGTATAAGGCCATTAAAGCCTGAAGCCTGAGCCTATGGGTGAAACATCTAATTTCTCAGTTTTCTTTTGCTTTTAAGAAGTTGTGGCATATTTGGATTTAATATTTCACTTAGAAAAATTAAAGGAAAAAGACCAGATTCCATTTACCCTTCCTTTGTCTCAGAAAGTTTTACATCAGAAAACCCTAAATTACATGAAGTTTACAAAATTAATTGCCTCATGAATAAATGGATTTATTATTCAACACGCTGGGAAGCACATTTTATTATTCAGTATCCTTGGAACAAAATATTTGAAATGTGGGATGAAATATTTTCCAGCTGCTTCACCAAAATGTGGTGGCCTACAAGGAGCACTTGCAGATTAACATAAAACGTTCATCAGAAGGCTTGCCGGCAACCTGGAAGGGAAATAGCTGCATTTTTTTTTATTGCTAACAATTACCATTAAATGTGTGGTTTGTAGCCATTTTTATCGTATTGTACTCTGAAACTTACCTAAGATCACAGCAGCTATATCAAGAGATCTCATAAACTATCCAGGAAAGAACTAGACTCTTACAGAAATGTTCTTAAAAATTAGGAAGATATGAATGACCAAACAGCTTAAAAATCAATGGTTTCATTATATGTTTTGTTGAAGAATTCACGTTCAATATTCCTATAACCCACGAGCTCTTAACAAATGTAACAATCAAGGAAAACAGTTTTCAATTTTTAACTATCTTGCTAAATTCCAATTTTCTGACATCTCTGAGCTCCCTCTTATCCTCCCTCTGAGTCTGGCTTCTCATGATGCACTGTTTTATCAAGGTCAAATTCCAAAGGTGAGTCATCCGCCTGAGCGTTTCCCTCATAACATTTTCAATAAATGCTGGACCCTTAGGGTCTTAAAGACAAAGCGAGATACATATTTTTAAGTTTACTTTAATGAAAAATAGCAAGGGTTTTATGTATCACTGATTTTAGAACAAAGTATTATCAAGGAGGAAAAATAGGTTAGAATAATACAATCTTTGAGCTGGAAGAAACTTTAGGATTTCCAGTTAATTCTTTTCCTATTACAAACTCAGAGAAGTGAAGTGGTTTTCCTAATGACAAATAGCCAGTTAGTTGCAGCTTCAGAATTGGAACCAGGGTGGCTGAATTGCAGCTCTAGGTTTTTATCATCATCTTTTTAAAATTTATTTTTATTGTGGTAAAATATATCCAAGAAAAATTGGCCATTTCAGCCATGAGTGGTGCAAACGGTTAAATGGTCGACTACTAGCCAAAAGATGGGAGGTTTGAACTCACCCAGAGGTACCTTGGAAGACAGGCCTGGTGATCTGCTTCCACAAGGCCACAGCCTTGAAAACTCTCTGGAGTTCTACTCTGCACACACGGGGTCTCCATGAGTTGGAATTGACCTGATGGCAATTAACAACAGCAACCACATGTATAATAAAAATCTGCCATTTCAATCATTTTTTAAAAATTTTTATTGTGCTTTAAGTGGAAGTTTACAAATCAAGTCAGCCTCTCATACAAAAATTTATACACACATTGCTATGTACTCCTAATTGCTCTCCCCCTAATGAGACAGCAGGCTCCTTCCCTCCACTCTCTATTTTCACATCCATTCGGCCAGCTTCTGACCCCCTCTGCTCTCTCATCTCCCTTCCAGACAGGAGCTGCCCACATAGTCTCATGTGCCTACTAGATCCAAGAAGCTCACTCTTCACCAGTATCATTTTCTATCCCATAGTCCAGTCCAATCCCTGTCTGAAGAGTCGGCATTGGGTATGGTTCCTGTCTTGGGCTAACAGAAGGCCTGGGGACCATAACCTCCAGGGTCCCTCTAGTCTCAGTCAGACCATTAAGTCTGGTCTCTTTAAGAGAATTTGGGATCTGCATCCCACTGCTCTCCTGCTCCCTCAGGGGTTCTCTGTTGTGTTCCCTGTCAGGGCAGTCATTGGTTGTAGCTGGGCACCACCTAGCTCTTCTGGTCTTGGACCAATGCGTGCTCTGGTTTATGTGGCCCTTTCAGTCTCTTGGGCTCATAATTACCTTGTGTCTTTGGTGTTCTTCATTCTCCTTTGCTCCAGGTGTGTTGAGACCCATTGATGCATCTTAGACGGCCGCTTGCTAACATTTAAGACCCCAGACGCCACTCTTCAAAGTGGGATGCAGAATGTTTTCTTAATAGATTTTATTATGCCAATTGACTTAGCTGTCCCCTGAAACCATGGTCCCCAAACCCCCGTCCCTGTTACATGGACCTTCGAAGCATTCAGTTTACTCAGGAAACTTCTTTGCTTTTGGTTTAGCCCAGTTGTGCTGACCTCGCCTATATTGTGTGTTGTCCTTCCCTTCACCCCAAATAATTCCTATCCACTGTCTAACCAGTGAAAACCCCTCTCCCACCCTCCCTCCCTCCCCGCTTTCATAACCATCAAAGAATATTTTCTTCTCTGTTTAAACTATTTCTCCAGTTATTATAATAGTGGTCTTATACAATATTTATCCTTTTGCAACTGACTAATTTCACTCAGCATAATGCCTTCCAGATTCCCCCATATTATGAAATGTTCCACGGATTCATCATGGTTCTTATCGTAGTATTCCATTGTGTGAATAACAATAATTTATCCATTCATCCATTGATGGGCACCTTGGTTGCTTCTATCTTTTTGCTATTGTAAGCAGTGCTGCAATAAACACGGGTGTGCATATATCTGTACGTGTAAAGGCTCTTATTTCTCTAGGATATATTCCAAGGAGTGGGATTGCTGGATCGCACGGTAATTCTATTTCTAGTTTTTAAGGAAGCACCAAATTGATTTCCAAAGTGGTTTTACCATTTTACATTCCCACCAGCAGTGCAGAAGTGTTCCAGTATCTCCACAACCTCTCCAACATTTATTATTTTGTGTTTTTTGGATTAATGCCAGCCTTGTTGGAGTAAGATGGGATCTCATTGTAGTTTTGATTTGCATTTCTCTAATGGCTAATGATCGTGAGCATTTCCTCTTGTATCTCTTAGCTACTTCAATGTCTTCTTTAGTGAAGTGCCTATTCATATCCTTTACCCATTTTTTAAATGGGTTATTTGTCTTTTTGTAGTTGAGTTTTTACATGTAGATTTTAGAGGTCAGATGCTGTTTGGAAATGTCATAGCTAAAAACTTTTTCCCAGTCTGTAGGTAATCTTAATCTTTTGGTGAAGTCTTTGGATGAGCGTGGGTGTTTGATTTTTAGGAGCTCTCAGTTATCTAGTTTTTCTTCTGCGTTGTTAGTAATGTTTTGTATACTGTTTATGCCAGGTATTAGGGCTCCTAGTGTTGTCCCCATTTTTTCTGCCATGATCTTTGTTGTTTTAGATTTTATATTTAGGCCTGTGATCCATTTTGAGTTCGTTTTTATGCATGGTGTGAGGTATGGGTCTTCTTTCATTTTTTTGCAGATGGATATCCAGTTATGCCAGCACCATTTGTTAAAAAGACTGTCTTTTCCCCATTTGACTGATTTGGGGCCTTAGTCAAATATCAGCAGGTCATATGTGGGTGAATTTATGTCTGGATTCTCAATTCTGTTCCATTGATCTATGTATCTGTTGTTGTACCAGTACCAGGCTGTTTTGACTACTCTGGTGGTATAATAGGTGCTAAAATCAGGTAGAGTGAGGCCTCCCACTTTGTTCTCCTTTTTCAGTAATGCTTTACTTATCCAGGGCCTCTTTCCTTTCCATATGAAGTTGGTGATTTGTTTCTCCATCTCATTAAAAAATGTGGTTGGAATTTGGATCGGAATTGCATTAAATGTGTAGATCGCTTTTGGTAGAATAGACATTTTTATAACGTGAAGTCTTCCTATCCATGAGCAAAGTATGTTTTTCCACTTAGGTAGGTCTCTTTTGGTTTCTTGCAGCAGTGACTTGTAGTGTTCTTTGTGTAGGTCTTTTACATCTCTGGTAAGATTTATTCCTAAGTATTTTATCTTCTTGGGGGCTACTGTAAATGGTATTGATTTGGTGATTTCCTCCTCGATGTTCTTTTTGTTGATGTAGAGGAATCCAGCTGATTTTTGTATGTTTATTTTGTATCTCAATATTCTGCTGAACTCTTCTATTAGTTTCAGTAGTTTTCTGGAGGATTCCTGAGGGTTTTCTGTGTATAAGATCGTGTCATCTGCAAATAGAGATACTTTAACTTCTCCCTTGCCAATCTGGATGCCCTTTATTTCTTCACCTAGCCTAATTGTTCTGGCTAGGACCTACACCACGATGTTGATTAAGAGTGGTGATAAAGGGCATCCTTGTCCGGTTCCCGATCTCAAGGGGAATGCTTTCAGGTTCTGTCCATTTAGGATGATGTTGGCTATTGGCTTTGTATAAATGCCGTTTATTATGTTGAGGAAGTTTCCTTCTATTCCTATTTTGCTGAAAGTTTTTATTGTGAATGGGTATTGAACTTTGTCAAATGCCTTTTCTGCATTAGTTGATAAAATCATGTGATTCTTGGCTTTTGGTTTATTTATATGATGAATTACACTAATTGTTTTTCTAATGTTGAACCATCCCTGCACACCTGGTATGAATTCCACTTGGTTGATATGTTGTTGAATTCTATTGGCTAGAATTTTGTTGAGGATTTTTGCATCTATGTTTATGAGGGATATAGGTCTGTAATTTTCTTTTTTTTGTGGTGTCTTTACCTGGTTTTGGTATCAGGGATATTCTGGCTTCATAGAATGAGTTTGGGAGTATTCCATCCTTTTCTATGCTCTGAAATGCCTTTAGTAGTAGTGATGTTAACTCCTCTCTGAAAGTTTGGTAGAACTCTGCAGTGAAGCTGTCCGGTCCAGGGCTTTTTTTTTTGTTGGGAGCTTTTTGATTACATTTTCAATCTCTTCTTTTGTTATGGGTCTATTTAGTTGTTCTACCTCTGTTTGCATGTGAAAGCTGGACAATGAATAAGGAAAATCAAAGAAGAATTGACGCCTTTGAATTGTGATGTTGGCAAAGAATGTTGAATATACCATGGACTGCCAAAAGAATGAATAAATCTGTCTTGGAGGAAGTACAGCCAGAATGCTCCTTAGAAGCAAGGGTGGCGAGACTGCATCTTACATACTTTGGACATGTTGTCAGGAGGGATCAGTCCCTAGAGAAGGACATCATGCTTGGCAGAGTACAGGGTCAGTGGAAAAGAGGAAGACCCTCAACGAGGTGGATTGACACAGAGGCTGCAACAATGAGCCCAAGCATAACAACGATTGTAAGGATGGCTCAGGACCGGGCAGTGTTTCGTTCTTTTGTGGATGGGGTCGCTATGAGTCGGAATCGACTCGACAGCACCTAACTACAACAACAACAGCCACCCCTGTTTGTGTTAGTTTAGGTAGGTAATGTGTTTCTAGGAATTCATCCATTTCTTCTAGGTTTTCAAATTTGTTAGAAATCTAACACTTGGAAACTCAACAATACTTTGCTCAGAAACAACTGGTTGTAGAAGACATTACAGATGGAATAAAGAAATTCATAGAATCCAATGGGAATGAAAACACTTCCTATGAGAATCTTTGGGACACAGCGAAAGCGGTGCTCAGAGGTCAATTTATATCAGTAAATGCACACATCCAAAAAGAAGAAAGGGCCAAAATCAAAGAATTATCCCTACAACTTGAACACATAGAAAGAGAACAACAAAAGAAACCCTCTGGCACCAGAGAAAACAAATAATAAAAATTAGAGCAGAACTAAATGAAATAGGAAACAGAAAAACAATTGAAAGAGTTAACAAGACCAAAAGCTGGTTCTTTGAAAAAATCAGCAAAATTGATAAACTATTGGCCAAACTGACAAGAGAAAAACAGGAGAGGAAGCAAATAACCCAAATAAGAAATGAGATGGGCAATATTACAACGGACCCAACTGAAATTAAAAGAATCATATCAGATTACTACGAAAAATTGTACTCTAACAAATTTGAATGTACACATTGCACATTACACAGAGATCATTAACTCTGAGTGCAGTGATATGACTGGATAAGACTTTTGTGTTGACTCCCTTGGGAAGGACATTACCATATTTTATGCAAATAACACACATTCTGAGATTTTTTTTTTCCCAACCACAAGGTATTTTCTTAAGTGCACTATACCAATTTTTTTCATGTTTGTGCAAAAAAAAATTAGCATAGCATACTTACAAAAATACCTCACAAGGTTGGAAGGTACTATTGGCAAACATACCTAAAACTCTTGCAATATTTGTGTAAAAATATGATACGTATCTGCATGGAGGAAGGTAGAATGAACCAAATATTTGACGTCTAGATCAGTGGAATATGGTAGATATTAGTATCCCTGGACAATATTTTCAGTTGTTATCCATCAAAACAAACAGTAGGATTACACCTCCGTGATCCCGTGAAACTAGCTTTAGACCATGTGTGGCCATGTAACTTGCTTTAGGCCAAAAAAAAAAAAAAAAAGTAAATAGGAATGATGTGTGTTGTTTCTGGATGCTATTATTTAAGAGCCAAAGTACAATTTTCCACCTCTCCTTTATCTGCCATGTTGATAAGAAACTTTCCAGATGGTGAAAGTTCTGGAGTGAAGACAATATGATGAAGTAAAGAACTCTACCGCACTGACCTGTATTTGAAATGCAACATACGTAATAAATGAATATTTGTTGTATTAGGCCACTGAGTTTAACGTGTGCATGACCCCTGACCTAACGATTTCACTCTTGGACGTATATACAGCACATCTTCACCAGGGACACATACACACGTTTTTAGTAGCATTCTTTGTTGCAAAAAAAAATGGCTATATCCAAATGTTCACCAATTATAAAAAAATGTTCACCAATTATAGATTTAAATAAATAAGAATCAGTTGCCATCAAGTTGATTCCAACTCACATCAACCAGCATGTGTCAGAGTAGACCTCTGTTTCATAAGGTATCCAGTAGCTGACATTTTGGAAGTGAATTGCCAGGCCTTTTTTTCCAAGGTGTCTCTGGGTGGACTCGAACCTCCAATTTTTTTTTTTTTTTTTTTTTGGTTAGCAGCTAAGTGCGTTAACCATTCCCACCACCCAGAGACTCCTTGAAATAAGTAAGTTGTGTTATTTCTATAAGAATAAGGAAGACTGAAGAAGAATTGATGCATCTGTATTACGGTGTTGGCGAAGAATATTGAATATACCATGGACTGCCAGAAGAATGAGCAAATTTCTCTTGGTAAAAGTTCAGCCAGTATGCTCCTTAGAAGTGAGGGTGGCGAAACTTCATCCCACATATTTTGGACATGTTATCTCCAGTTCCTGGAGAAGGATATGATGCTTGCTAAAGTAGAAGGTCACCGAAAAAGAGGAAGAGCCTGGATGAGACGGATTGACACAGTGGCCGCAGCAATGAGCTCAAACCCAGCAATGACTGTGAGGATGGCTCAGGATCAGGCAGCATACTGTTCTGTTGTACATAGGATCGCTATGTGTCAGAACTGGCTCGACTGCACCTAGCAACAACATATCTGTAAAAAAAAAAAAAAAAAACCAACAGTGTAAGGATGAAATGAGTAATACACAGCAATGAAAATGACTGAACTATAGCTACAGAAATCAATATGGCTAAACTTTTTAAAAACAATTTTAAGCAGCCATAGAAGAACACATAGGTATGATTCCAAATGTTTAATACAATCAAAATTAATAAATATATAGAGATTCAAAAGATTTGTAGTAACAGCAGGGAAGGAAAGCCAGGGAGTAACAATCACAACATTTAGGCAAACGACTACCTCTGGTGGATAAAGAAGTATGATACAATGGGAGAATGCACACGGAGAGCTCCTGGGTAATAAAAAATAGTGATTCATTTTTCTGGTGTGATTCGTGTACACATGGTGTTAATTTTTAAACTTTTGATCTTTAAACTATATTATTTGTGCTCTTTTTCCTATTATATATTTTGCAACCAAATTAAATCTTGGGTAAATGTATATGCAAAGCTTTGGTTAAGGAAGTAATTTCATGGTCATTTCTTCCATAAAATGAAGAAAAATTTTTTTGCACAAATAATGGCTGTTTAACTCACTTTTGTGGTGTAGTGATTAAGAGTTTGGTGGCTAATCAAAAAGTTAGCATTTGAAATCCACCAGCCGCTCCTTGGAAATCCTGGGGGCAATTCTACTCTGTCCTATAGGGTCACTATGGGTCAGTATCAACTTGATGGCTACAGATTTTTTTTTAAACTCCCTTGTAACCCTTTACATTTCTTGATTTTATTAAAGCAGGGCTAGTCTTAAAATTTTAAAAGTTTTGTCCTTTCCGTCTTATGAAATCAAGGAGGAAAAACAGAAAATCACAAACATATGAAGCCTTCTTTTGGGGTAGAGAAAGAATTTCCCCATGTTCGTTAAACAGTCACTCTCAGCATATTTCCATTTTTCCCTTTATTTGTTTTTAAAATTTTAATGGCTTTCCTTTAAAATTTTTACCGTAAATATTTTCCATAACAAAGAAAAATTAATATGTAACTGCCTTCCACAATAATAACTTTGTAACATTTTAATTCTTATATCCATCCTGCTTAATTACTTGCTCTTTTTAAGAAATGTTTTGATTTGCTCCAGTTTTAAATGCTACAAAAAATTTTTTTTTTAATTTACTTTATAAGACAAACTTGTTTGGATTTACTCACAGGTTTAATAATTTTTTTGCTCACATATCACTTGCATCTCAGAAGAATCCTCCAGGGAAAGCCTTTGACTTCTTGCTAAAGCACGCTTTACAAATTCTTAGTGAAGGTCTGAGCTGCTATGAGTGGGAACCAACTCAATGGCAAAGGGTTTGGTTTTTTTTGGATGGTAAATGCAGCACTTTTTTCTTCTCCTGAAAATGTCTTTATTTTTCACTAATTTCAGAAAGAGTTTTTCTAGGCACACAATTCTAGGTTAAAATTTATTTTCTCTCAGCACATTGAAGGTATTGTTGCACTAGTTTCAAGATTCCATTGTTGCTGTGAATAACTCTTCTTAGTCTACTTGTTTATGTTTAGGTCATCTGTCTTTTCTCCTTATCTACTTTTATGCTCTTCTTTTTGTCTTTAGTGTTTCATTGTGAGGTATGGATTTCTTTTTATTTATTCTGTTATGTATACATTATTTTTCTGGAGGTTTTCAGGCATGTGTTCAGATATTGCTTCTTATCACTCTCACTATTATCTCCTTCTGGGATTCCAATTAGATGTTTGTTAGGTCTCCTCACTCTGTCTGCCATAATTCTTAACGTCTCTTTCATATTTTTCATTTCATTTTCTCTCACTGGTTCTATTCTTCAGAACTGTCTTCTATCCTACCGATTATTTTTCCAGCTGTATCTAATCTGCTATTTAATTAAGTTTTTTATTTAAACAATTATATTCTTCCTTTGCAAAAAATTCTATTTTGTTATTTTTCCAGTCTTGCTAGTCGTAAAGATTTTTGTTGCTCGCTTATTTTTTTAATATCATATTTTATTTCTTTACACACTTTATATGTTATTATTTTACATACTGAAGTTGGTCACCCCAATATACAAAGTCTTTGAGATCTAAATGTTTTATGCTCTAATTGCTCTGTTTCCCTCTGTGCTTATTGATGACTGATTATGAGCTAACATTTACTTGACCACCCATGGGTATCCTGGAGGAATTACTCCAAAAAATTTATGTTTTCTTCTGCCCAGCTTCTAGAGGGACAACACTGACCTATTACCGCTTTAACCCTCTTCCAGGGTCCTAGTAATAATTGGGGATCCCTTGGCCTGCCTCTCTCACTTTGCTGCTGATGCAAATTCTCCCAATCTTTTAAAGATAAAGATAAAATTTATCTTTAAAAAATCTGCCTCTTGTGTTGGTTTACTGCTTTCCTCTCCTTCCTCTGGTTAACTTGTTTTTTGCTGGAAGAAATAGGGAGCTTTAGAGATTTCCTCAATTCCCTGTAAGCCCAACAATGCAATAAAAATGACAGTGTTTTGTTCCTGTTGTTGTTGCTGTTTTCCATTTTTTTAAGCCCAAAAGCTCTCCAGGTATAGTTTTTTCCACTAAACCCACTGCTGTTGAGTCAATTCGGGCTCATAGTGACCCTACAGAATAGAGTAAAACTACCCCATAGGGTTTTCAAGGAGTTGCTGGTGAATTCGAACTGCCAATCTTTTGATTAGCAGCAAAACGGTTAACTACTGTGCTACCCTCTAAACGTGTTCAATTTGGCTTACTTTTTATTTCTAGAAAATAAAAGGGCAAGTTAGTTTATTTCACTTTATTTGTAAGTATTAGAAGGGCTCATAAATTTTTTATGTTTCATACCCAAATGGCCTCAGTCTAGGAGGGTTGGATTCCTCAGGGGCCTGCCCTTTAACCTCTAGGATAATCTGTCTGTCGAATGATTTTCCTGGGAACACAATAGTAGCAGTGACCTAAGGTCCACGGACATTGGATAAATATAGCATAATGATGTGGTTTAAAAAAACTGCCATATTTAACATTATAACTACTTATTTTTCTGTCATAACTCACAGATATTCAGACCTTAAGCAATAAAATGTCTAAAACCTTTCCTGCTGCCCTCACTGTTATAATTTCTCTTTCTAATATTGGCTTAGCAAACTCAAGTTGTAACTAGATAGCGTGTATTGCATTTGTTTAGCCTGTAATAAGTCATCCAGATCCTTTCCCCAATGTCCTATAACACAACCTTGGAGAGTATAAACACTGAGGTATTTTATTCCTCTGAGTCATGTTTATGTGAATTTACTAGACTGCTTCAGTTCACCAAATGCACCTACCACCTCACCCTGCATTTTCAGGGCCACATCCCCTGACCACCTGCTCTAAAGTGGAACCCTTATTCTCCATGTCTGCTTAGAAATACTCTAGGTTTGCTATTTGGTGGCTTTAGCTGTTATTACTTCAAGGGCAGAAAAAGATTTCAGGGACTCAGTGCATTTTCAGGGCTGACCCAGGCAAGTTTTTGGAGTAGTTCAAGTTTGTTTTTCAAATCTCTCTTCCCTCTCTGGCATTTCTCCCTTCCTTATGCCTCCTAGACCCAACAGTGTAAGAACCTGGGTCCATCAGTGGGTTCAAAGTCTCTACCCACGTAGTGCACGTGCTCCAAAATATCTTTCTTATTCTCTCAACCAGACTGTCAATCTTCCAGGGATGCCAGCCATGAAAAAGCTGGGAAAGAAGCTCATTTAGCAACTAACTGACATCAATGTGAGAATAATTGATAATGTTTACATTCCCAGAAGTTTTTGAATTTTAACACTGGATGAGTCTTAATGTAAAGAATCTCCCTCATTAATAAGATTTCAGGAAGTGTGAGTGACATAGGTTGCTTTTTTCCAATCCTTCACCTTCATCCCCACTACCCTGTTATACAACATAGAAGAGAGAGAGAGAAAAAGAAAAGAAAGGAAGGAGTACAGATGGATGAGAAAAGAAAGGATAGTGAAAATACTATGATTAGGTAGGCTAATGATGCTATAATTTAGAATAGCTTAAAAAATAAGAAGTAATCAACACAATTACAATATGTGTGTGTGTCGGGGGGAAGAGGGGTGTCACAGTTGTTAGTTACCAAGGCAGTAGGCTAGTCCAGAACTTAAATGCGAGGCTATAAATGATTTTCAGTCCATTCTCTTTCTCCTTATTTAAAGGCTCTGTATTTGATCAGAATTTCAGAAACTGCATTTCTGCACTCATTCTGCCTCTGTGACCTTTAAAATCAGAATGATCCATCAGAGGTCTCTAAAGGGTTTATTGGGATAAAAGCACATTATTTACTAAGTGGAGAGAGGTGAAAGTGAAATAAACTCGTTCTTCAGAAATCACCATCTAAAAAACAGGAAAAAGAACAAGTCCAACATGTAATAACGTACCTTCACTTAACAATAAAAAAAAAAAAAAAATAGAATCAATGGATTACCCCCTCCCCCCAAGTGGAGATAAGTTAGGCGCCCTGGTAGTGCAGTGGTTGAAGCACGTAGCTGCTAACTGAAAGGTCAGTGGTTTGAACCCTTCAGCTGCTCTGCAGGAGAAAGATGTGGCAGTCCACTTCCATAAAGACTTATAGCCTTGGGAGCCCTGTGGGGCAGTTCTACTCTGACCTATAGGGTCACTATTAGCTGGAATCAACTGGACAACAATGAGTTTGATTTCGGGGGGATAAGTTAAGTAAATTTAGCATATTCCATCAATGAATTACTATACTTCCATCAAAAAGAACAAGATAGAACTATGTGCCCTAAAATGGGAGATTCCTTAATACCAATGTAAAAAAAACAGGTTACAGAAATATGTAATTGCAAACTTAAAAAAAAAGGCAGAAAATGAGAGAATGCTCCCAACTCATTTTATGATCCTAGAATATATATCCTTGATAACTAATCCAGACAATATTTGTACATTAAAGAAAAATTATAGGTCAATAACATTTATGAAAAGACATGTATAAATCATAACATAAAATAAAAGACATTACATGATGCTGAAGTTTAGTTTTTTGACAGGAATGCAAGTTGTAATTAACGTTGGAAAATCTATTGCAAGTCACCTCATTAACAGATTAAAAGATGAAAAATGAAGTGATTATCTCAATAGATACAGAATTAAAAAGACAATAAAATTCCACATTTATTCATAGTGGGAATAGAAAAATATAAAACTCTTATCAAATTAGGAATCTATGGGAATTCCTAAATCTAATTAAGGATATCTACCAAAAACCCAAAACACAGGTCACAATAATAAACTGTTCATAACAATCCTGTTAATTAAGAAAAAAAATTTTTTAAAGAAAAGACAAAGATGCTTTCTTCAGTAAAATGATGGAAGGCCTAGTCAGCACAGGAAGACAATAAATTAGATAAAAAATGTTAATACTGGAAAGAAACAAAACTGCAATTATTTGCAGATGAGATGGTCTATGCAGAAAATCATAAAAATCAATACAGAAATCATTAGAGTTAATAGAATTTAGCAAAGAGACTGAGATGTAAAATCAATATAAAAATTAATTGCATTTCTATAATCCACTAATAATCAGTTTGAAAATGTAATTTCAGTGTACCACTTATTCCAGCAGCATAAAGCCAATTGTAATAAACAGAATCAAATATGTTAAGATATTCACCAAAAAAATTTCAAACTTTCTTATTGTGTTCTTTACATATACATTCTATAAATCCTCTTATGAACTATTTCATAGTACAAAAGTAAAATAAAGAAAATTATATTAAATTATTGTAAAATTCCTATGGGTCAAAATTTTTATACATAAACTCACCAAAAAACACAGGTAACAAAATCTTATTTAGGGAATAAGTATATTAATTAAAATGTGTTTGGGTAAATTACATCTTTTTTTACATAGAAAAAAGCCTGGAATTATGTAAATAAAAAGGTTAACTTTAACTGTGTTTTTCTGACTATATCATTTACTTAACAAAAATATGTTATTTGCTAGGTAGTGGACACTATTATGGAAACCTTGATGGCAGAGTGGTTAAAGAGCTATGGCTGCTAACCAAAAGGTCAGCAGTTTGAATCCCCCAGGTGCTCCGTGGGAACTCTATAGAGCAATTCTATTCTGTCCTATAGGGTTGCTATGAGTTGGAACCGGCTCAACGGCAGTGGGTTTGGTTTTTTTAGTTTAGACACTGTTTTATAAATATTAATTCACACAATCCTCAGAACAATTTTAAACAATACGTACCATGATCCCCATTTCAGGAATGATAAAACTGAGGCAAAGACAGAGTAACTGATTCACACATTCACACAGCAAGTGGTAGAATCAGAATTAGAACTCAGGCAGTTTGGTACCAGAGTCTGGGCTTTTTATGACTACATGACAATAGAATTTATGTAGCGATTTTTTGTTTCTTCATTAAACTTTTTTTGAACCGTGCACTTTTGTAATGAGCACATCTTACCATTAAAATCAGGTATTAAGTCATCCCATTTTGGACAGCAAAGTAATGCATTATTGGCTTTGTTATGGAACATGGAATTCACATAAATGTAGCATAAGGGGGAGAACAAAAGATTCCTTCAAAAGTCAATACACACTCATCCTGAATTATATAACTTACACTTTAGTGTTTGGTTCTGTATACTTAAATGCTTCAAATGATGCTGTTTCCACTGGGGAAAAAATATGTTGGTGTTACATCTTAATTCCTCAACTCTGGTTCTTCCTGAGAAGACAACTGGAACAAAGAAGCTGTTTAAACCTCTCGTGTAAACTATCTTTTCTTCTCTACTAGTGTTGATGATTTTCCAATAAAACTGTCAGATTTCTCTCAAGGTACAAGTAAATTAACTACAGCAAAAAAAAGCTTCAGTTTCTCCAAGATCATCTTAATGCCAAGTTCGGGAATGGGTAGTTTTAAGTCCTAATTGAACAATTTATGGCAGAGTCAGAATTGATGCATTTCATTGATGCTGGCGAAGAATATCTAATATGCTGTGTATTGCCTAAAGAACGAATAGATCAGTCTTAGAAGATACACAACCAAAATGCTCCTTAGAATTGAGGATGGTGAGACTTCATCTTGCTTAGTTTGGACACATCATCAGGAAGACCAAACATTAGAAAAGGATATCCTGTTTGGTGAAGTAGAGGGCCAACAAAAACGAGTGAAACCCTCAGTGAGATGGACTGACACGATAGCCACAACAGCGGACTCAAACGTTCTGTTGATCAAGGAGATGGCTCAGGACTGGGCAACGTTTCATTCTGTTATGCATAAGGTCCCCACGAGTTGGAGCCAACTCACTGGCAGCTAACAACAACATGGCTGATTCCAACAGCCCCAAAAGTTTGGCCTTGATTCAATGCTTGTTAGAGAGAGAGTGCCTCCTGTTATCCCATCTTGACTCATTTCATGGGTTTAAAACATATTTTAATAAGTATCTGTGAGGTTCCAAGGACTGTGCTAGGTAGCCAGAATACAGCAGCAAATAGCCATAGTCCCAGCATCAAACAGTAGAAGGACATGATCCGGAATCATAAAGTCAAGGGCCAGATAGGTGGCAAGAATAGGGCCCTGGGGTAGAAGAGAAAGCCAAAGAGAGAGGAGTTCAGCAGACACTGTACAAGGGGCTGCCTTTATTCGTTCCCAGCAATTTGTTTTCGTGATAGAATGTGATATCAGTGTTTCCACATTTCCAGTTTTTCAAAAGAAGTCAGATATTTATAAGAAATATCTCAATTTTTAAATGATAGCAAGCTATTCAAAGTTTTTTTTTTTTTTTTTTTTAATATTGTGCAACTCAAATAAAATGCATCATGGCAGCAGCTAGGGAAGGTCATGAATTTGCACCCTAATTTACTTGACTTATTTTTGTGGTCTTTCACCAAAGAACCTCCTATATGTCTCCCTATGTTCAAATCTGAATGATCGCTCCAAAGGCAGTTGGGTAAAACCTTCAGAATTCTGGTCTATTGGGCACAGTTTCCAGCAGTGACAGGTTAATGCTGCTACCTTGTCCTCATCTGAGAATGCGCACTCACACAGCTCTTCCCTTGTCACCAAGGTCTTGCATAATCCAGCCATTTCACTGGCCTTGACTGTTGACAGTTTCTCCATTCACTTTTTGCTTTGTAATCAAAGAAGTCATGCTCCTTCTCAGTTCATAGCCTTTGTATAAGACATTCTTCTGCCAGGGATAATTCCTCTCCCCGTGCCTGGTTAATTCCTGACCATCCCTCAGATCTCAGCTCAAATGTCTGTTCCATAAGAAAGCCTTTCCCAGGCTAGGTTATTGTATTAGTTTCCTGTGGTGTTGTAACAAATTACCACAAACTCGGTGGCAGGGGTGGATTAACCAGTAAAGCAAGTTATACACAGGCTTACAGTAAGCAAGGTACACATAGGCTTAGTTGTTTTGATTTACTAATTTGCAGAGCACAATTTCACATGGGTTTTACTACATCAAAGATGTGGTAAAAGACAGGTGAAATTGTCCACTACAGATTAGTAAGTAAGCACAAGTAAGCTTTGCTTATTGGATAACTAGTCCCTGCTTGGAAATTTGTTCTCTCACAGTTCTGGGGGCTAGAAAGCCAAAATCAAGGTATAGTCAGGGTCATGTTCTCCTCCACAGGCTCTAGGTGAGAACCCATCCTTGTATCTTTTAACTTCTGGTAGCTCCAGGTGTTCGTTGGTTTGTGGCTATGTAATTCCAGTCTCTGCCCATTACTCACATGCTGTCTCCATGTCTGTGTCTTCTCCTCTTCTGTCTCTTACAAGGACACTTGGATTTAGAGCCCACCGAGATAATCCAGGATGATCTCATCTTGAGATCCTTAATGTAATTGCATTTACAAAAAGCCTTTTTCCAAATAAGGTCACACTCACAGATTCCGGGGGTTAGGACAAGGCGATGTCTTTTGGGGGACACAATTCTGCCCACTGCAGCCACATTGCCATATTATACAGCTCATGGCAGCTGAGCAGGAAAATCCATCCACTGATAAGCTTAGTTGTACTATTGATGCTAAAAAGGGTTTAAACATATTTCTGTGTAAATGATAACAGAAAGAGTCCAGACTCCTCAAAATCCCAATGCTGAGTCACTCACCCACCTAAGGCACTCAAATGGATCTGGTCACAGAAAGAACCAAGGTTTCAAAGGCAAAGGTCATTCATAAGTCTAGCCAAGGTGAGGTCTGAGGTCTTAAGAGCTTGTGAGCAGCCATTTAAGATACTTGACTGGTCCCACGCCACCTGAAGCAAAGGAGGATGAAAAAAAAAAGACACAAGGGAAAAGTTAGTCCAAAGGACTAATGGACCACAACTACCACAGTCTCCACCAGACTGAGTCCAGTACAACTAGATGGTGCCTGGCTACCACCACCTACTGCTCTGACAGGGATCACAATAGAGGGTCCTGGACAGAGCAGGAAAAATGTAGAACAAAATTCTAACTCACAAAAAAACCCACTGACCTGACAAAGACTGAAGAAACCCCAAAAGTAGGCCCCCGGACACCTTTTTTGCTCAGTAATGAAGTCACTCTTGAGGTTCACTCCTTAGCCAAAGACTAGACAGGCACATAAAAGAAAACAAGACTAAATGGCCACACCAGCCCAGGGACAAGAATGAAAAGGCAGGAGGGTACAGGAAAGCTGGTAACGGGGAACCCAAGGTCGAGAAGGGGAGAGTGTTGACATGTTGTGGGGTTGGCAACCAATGTCACAAAACAATATGTATGTTAATTGTTTAATCAGAAACTATTTTGCTCTGTAAACCTTCATCTATAGTACAATAAAAAAAATCAAAGAAGTTCAGCCAAGGTGAGTACATCACAGAATAGTTTCATCTATCTAGTCCAAAACCTTTGTTTTACAGATAAGACAACCAAGGCTTATGAAAAAAAAAAATTTTTTTTTTTTTTTAAGACTTGTAGGAGACAGATAATGAGAGAAAAGAGGATGCTCCCAAAACCAGAAAGTTGCTTCAAAGAGAAAGGGTGCACTTCATCTGTTCCAGAGCATTTCCCCCAGGAGATCAGGGAGGGGACTGCTGGTCATCTTAGAACCTAAAACGAAGCAAGCTAGGTAAATTCTAGCCCTAAGTCTGGAGAGAAAATGTGAAGAGACTCATGAAACATTGAGCCTGAGGGTGCCTTAAAAACTAACTAACCTGAAGAGTTAAGTTTTAAGTTGTAAGAAAACACGTGTACATATCCACATAAAAAACAGTTACCACTGAGTCAATTCCAACTCATGGTGACCTCATGTGTGTCAGAGGGCTTTCAATGTTTGATTTTTCAGAAGGAAATCATCAGACCTTTCTTCTGAAGTACCTTTGAGGAGACAAAAACCTCCAAACTCTCAGTTAGCAACCAAGCAAGCTATTTAATCATTTGCTCCAGCCAGGGACTCCATACATATATATATGTGTGTATATATATATATACCCACTATACATACACATTTTATATATATAGTGGGTATTTTTTTTTTTATATATATATATATATGCTTATTGGTCCAGTTGTAAGGATTTTTGTTTCCTTTATGCTGAGGTGTAATCCATACTGAAGGCTATAGTCTTTGATCTTCATCAGTAAGTGCTTCAAGTCCTCTTTATTTTCAGCAAGCAAAGTTGCGTCATTTGCATACTGTAGGTTATTGAAGAAAAGAGGAAATCCCTCATTGAGATGGATTGACGCAGTGGCTGCAACAGGGGGCTCAAACATAGCAATGATTGTGAGAATGGTGCAGGATCAGCCAGCATTTTTTCTGTTGTAGGTGGGGTTGCTAAGTCAGAATCGACTCAACAGCATTTAACAATATATATACATTTCGCTATAGGGCCCGTATGAGTCAGCAGCGACTCGAGGGCACTGGGTTTGGTTTTTGCTTTATATACATTTTATGTATATAATACACACTCATCAGGGACTTATTTTCCTTTTCTTCACTTCCCAGTTTTGATAGTTTACTTGTAAAATACCTAAGGCTCAAACAGTGTACCTGCTTGGATGCCCAAAAGAGCCGTGAGAATCACCTGGAGGCCGTGTCTAGAATTCAGGGCACATCCAACGAGCAGCAAATGCCTGTAAGTTTTAGATATTTTCAGTGAGGGTGACTGCCTCTCCCCCACCATTAGCGACCTCTGACTACCCAGTGTCCAGTGCCCTCGAGTCGATTCCAACTCATAGCGACCCTATAGGACAGAGTAGAACTGCCCGATAGAGTTTCCAAGGAGTGCCTGGTGGATTCGAACTGCCGACCCTTTGGTTAGCAGCCAAAGCACTTAGCCACTACGCCACCGGAGTTTCCGACCTCTGACTAGTCACTGTATTTCCTGAAGCAGTGGTTTAATGTGTATCAGAATCACATACGGATTGCCTAGGGAGCTTGCTAAACCTGCCATTCTCAAGGCCCTGTGGACTCTGATGCAGAAGATTGGAGAAATACTGTCCGAAAGCATGATTCGGTTGAACGTTTGCCCCGTGTTATCACATGATCAGACTCAGCAGCCTGTGCTGAGGTCATCTCTAAGAGCCTGTCATAAGAACAAGTAAGGCTGAAAGCTCAAGTGTGTTATGGGAGAAGAATGTTGCCACACAGCTGGTACCAACACTTGGTGTTGTTTTACTCTGTGTCATCAGGGTGCCACTGGATGGTCTTGTCATTTAAGATATGACTGCACATCACACAGGCTAAAGGCTAAGCTTCCCTACGAAATAAAAATCTGTACTGCCCTGGGTAACTTATGAACTGTTGCTAATCTAAAGGAATCTAAAATATCTCCTCCATAATGGAATTTATTTATTTATTTATTTTTAAGGGCTTACTTTACTTTTCACCTTGTAAGCCTTCCTTTCAAATTCTTTAAAATGAGGAGTGAGGAATAATCCAGCAAAAGGTAAGTCAGAGGACCGTAGCCACACTTTCCCAATATAGGCTACGTATTTTTATCACACCAGTCTTGATTGTTTCCTACCCTAAAACACTCTCTGTGAGGTGATATAGAATAATTTCGATGGCAATTATAATGAGAATGCTTTCTGAATTGCCCAATAGCATATCTCTGATCAAGCAAATTAAGTCATGCATCCACCCACTTTATTTCCTACAGACGCCTACATAAACAGAAGGAAGGTAATATGTTATGCCTTCAAGGTATGACTCAATGCATCACAATTTATTGAATTCCTTTTGTCTTCTTCTGCCTGGAGTTAAGTCTATGAGCTCCTCCCCTCAAGAAGCTTAAGTCTTCATTTTAAAATTGTCAACCTGGCATCCTCCCCTCCACCAGAAGCAATGAAAATGCACAAGTTTTCATTGTTTTCTTACCTAATTGATAACAGCTTTTTGCTTAAACTGGGAAACACTGGTGGCTAGTGGTTAAGTGCTACAGCTGCTAACCAAACGGTTGGCAGTTCAAATCCACCAGGCACTCCTTGGAAACTATGGGGCAGCTCTACTCTGTCCTATAGGGTCGCTATGAGTTGGAATCGACTCGATGGCACTGGGTTTTGGTTTTTTACTCTAACCTAAGAAAACTCTAAGCGGTGGTGGAACACAAGGAAAAGTGGGCTGTGGTGAATTTTATGTGCTGAGGGATACTTCAGGTACAGGACAAACAGCCCGGCCTTTACAGCCAATTAGTCAAATCATTAAAGGAAAAATAGGAATAAAGTGGCTCTTATAATCACCTTATGTTGGTCCTTGCATTTCACTACAAGTTTTCATTCAGCATCTCTTTTGTAAGGTGCAGTTCACTAGGTAATGTGATATTAATTAGACACAAATGACAATCCAGAGAGTAGATTTGCATTTCTTCACTACAGAGACAGGTTATCCAATAGGCAAAGTAAGCACGGTGCTTACCTTGCTTACCAGATTATCTGTTGTGAACAATTTCACATTTTATCACCACATCAAAGGTTCTTCTTCTAGGTTTGGCTGGCATCTGCCTCTCTCCCAATCCCACAGCACCGTCCTATAGAATCAAAGCCTCTTTTCAAATCTACAATCGCTGACAGGGGTGAATAACCCAGTAAGCAAGGTTAGCACAGGCTTACTTATGATTACTTACTACTCTGGCGTGAACAGTTTCGCTACAGATGATCTAATACGCAAGCTAAGCACCGTGCTTACCTTGCCTATTGGATAATCCGCCCCTGTTTCAATATCAGGCAAGTGTTATCTCCTGTGGATAGAAAGTCATCCACTCGAACATACCATTAGCTGCATCATTTTAGCAGATCAGCTCTGGCTAATAGCTGAATTGGTTAAATGGGATGTTCTCTGACATGCAGCCCTGGGAGTGATGAGAAAATAATGGGTTCTCGTGTTTCGACAAAAGAATAATTAGCAATAAGGAGTAGCCCAAGTTCAATTAATTAATGATTTGTCAAAGCAATGAGTGAGACATTTGAATATGGGGTCTAGTTCAGAATTGGTCTGAAGCAAAATGAATAAGCAAACTTGTTGTTTCTTCTTCCTTTCTTTAGTCCAACCTCCAGGCATTTATCAATCAAAAATCTTGCCTAGCCGAAAAAGCAAAAATGAAACTTCTACTGTCTAAAGAGATAGGCGACATCTCGGCTTGACAGAGGTTTCAGATTTCACCAATTTATTGTTGATTCCCAAAATATTTCAGTATAGGCCACCCTGTGAATACGGAATCAAGGGATAGCCTAACTAATCTGGAATGGTGGGGAATTTTAGGTACAGAATCAGAAATCACGTTAGCTGGCTCAGCAGTTGACTTCCCTGCCTATTTCCCCAGTTAAGTGTATTTCCTCCATCAAGACCATGAGACCTGACTTAGTGGAACTCAAAGAGTTGATCACAAACACCTATCACAGTCCATCTGAACATCTCAATGGTTCCAAGCCCTTGGTGTGCATGTAGATGTGAACTTCTTATTTTCTATAGAAGAGGAAAGTGGGTGAAAGAAGTCGTTTTGGAGATTTATGCCATAAATAGCATGTATGACAAATATTTGGACTTCCTGAAAGTAAGTTGCTGTAGTCTAGTTGTCCTTATGCCCATCCTGTCATTAGGAACACCTGGGGAACATCTTAAAAATTTCCCATCCCCCCACAAAAACAACCAAAAAAAACTCTTTGCCGTCGAGTCGATACTGACTCATAGCAACTCTACACGACAGAATAGAACTGCCCCATAACATTTCCAAGGAGTGGCTGGTGGATTCAAACTGCTGCCTTTTTGGTTAGCAGCCACAGCTCTTAACCACTGCGCGTGCTTCCCTAACTTTAATATGTGTAATACTCTCCTGTGGCGGGGGTGTTAAACTTCAGATTCTGTTTTATAGGTCTGGGTTGGGCGGTTCAGATTCTGCATCTCTGACAAGCTCCCAGGCAATGCTGATGCTGCTGGTCCATGGCTGGTCCATGATTCCTGTAAGCATTGTTTTTATATGAAATCGTTCTTGTAAAAGTGCTTTGTAAATGATAAAGCGTCACATAAATTTAAGTTTTACAACAAACCGGGACTGTATTATTAAAATAGCCATGTAACAGCCCATTTTAGATATGCAGTAATATGGGCCTCAAAATGTTTCCTTTTATCTCTTAATTGCTTGGTACTTTTAAATCCAAACTACTAGCAAATTCTGTCTGTGCTACTTTCTGTGACCTCTTTCTTTCACTCAACATCAACTGTGTAACACCCGTTCATGTTGTGCATAGCTACAGTTTATTTATGCAAAAAAAATATATTCTAATAAAAAATCATAAATTCGGATCTCAATCTCACACCTTATTCTAAAATAAACTGTAGACTGACTTTAAAAAGCTAAATACAGGAAAAAAAAACTAAATATGGGGAAGGACTATCAGAAAATAGAGCAGAATGTATTTATAGCTGTAGAATAGGGAAGCGCTTTTAAACAAGACTGGAAAACACAAATTATAAAAAAAAGCACTGATAGAACTGATCACACAACAATTAAAATTATCAGCTATGATTTAAAAAAGGGACAAGTGACAATAATCACAACATATATAACCAAGCCAGTTTCCACCAAGTTGATTACAACTCATGGGGACCCTCGGTGTGTTAGAGTAGGGCTGTGCTCCATAGGGTTTTCAGTCACTAGGCCTTTCTTCCAAGGTGGCTCTGAGTGGGCTTGAACCTCCAGCCTTGAACCTCAGCTGGTTAGCAGCTGAACATGTTAACTGCTTACACTGCCCAGGGACTCCCACAGCATACATAGCAAAAGATCATATCCAGAATTCATAAAGACCTTTTACAAATTCATAAGAAATTGATAAATTCTCCAGTAGGAAAAATGGTTTAAGAATATTAACAGACCAGTCATATAGGAAGAAAACTAAATTGCTAATAAACAGTCACATGTGCCCAACTGACTTGGGTAATCATGGAACATAAGTTAAACCATTAAATATAATTTCATACTTATCAGATTGGCAAAAATGAAAAAGTGTAACAACACAGAGTGTGGATAAGAGCATTATTAATGGTGTACCTATAAATTGGTAATAACTTGAGGAGCAATCTTGTAATCTCTAGTAAAGCTATGTTCTCTCAGCCCTGAAATTCTACTTCTAGGTAAGAAGACATATGTGAATCTTCCTTCATTGCAACATTGTTTGTATTAAAGGAAAGATGATGGCCATTATGATAATGACACAGTAGAATTGGGCAGAACTGCCCCATAGGGTTTCCAAGGCTGTAACCTTTACAGACGCAGACTACGTGCAGAGCGGCTGGTGAGTTTGAACCGCCAACCTTTTCGTTAGCAGTTCAATACTTAAACACTGCACCATCAGGGCTCCTATATATATGTATACATAATATATAATATTATAATATATATAATATAGTTATATATTATATATTTGTTGTTGTTAGTGTGTTTCTGTATAGAGTGCATGTTTTTCAAAATAAATTAAATGTATACAGGATAGGGTTCATTGAGGCTGTGCTAATATTTAAATTGAAGCTTACACCCTGGAGCCCTGGTGGCACGGTGGTTAAGGTCTATGGCTACTAACCAAAAAGTTGGTAGTTGGAATCCACTAGCCACTCCTTGGAAACCCTTGTGGACCACAGACGCAGGAGGTTGATGTTGGTATAAGAATCATGGATTGTGTTGGCAAGAGAAGCATGGTTTGTGTTAATTATGGAAGTGGGTGTGGATCGACGTCAGTCTTTGGAGTAAATCTGATGCTGTTTGGGTGACTTCTAAAGGATGAGGCTGTCACTGACTGGCTGACTTTCTGAGGTGTGTTCACTAAAGCGAGTGGTCATTGACTTATTAACTGGTTGCCAATGAGTCAGTTCTGACTCTTGGCAACCCCATGTGTTTCAGAGTAGTACTGTGCTTCGTAGGGTTTCCAATGGCTGGGATTTTTCTGGAGCAGGTCATCAGGCATTTCTTCCTATGCGCCTCTAAGTGGATTCAGAACAACCTTTCAGCTAGCAGCCAAGTGCTTAACTATTTGTACCACCTCACTGATCTCTTAGAGGGACTGAAAACCAATTCTGATGTTTACTTGTTACCATGGCTCTAGACCTATAATTAATTGAATAAATAGGTGTAAAACCAGTTGCAATGTTTACTTATTACTTTTAAGAGTGTTAGGGCTTTTGTTTTTCTTATTTATTAGGAAGGGAGTCATGAAATCTTTGGTGAAGACAAACTACAGAATATTAAATACAATATACTATTAATTATGTAATTTTTCAAAAATAGTAATATATAGTGTATATGTATTATTCCTGTGCATTCCCCACACAGAGATACACAGGAATCAAACCGACTACATCTGTGGAAAGAGTCAATGGAGGTATCCCTCATTCCATGTCCTCTTCTGAATCCAGCTTGAATTTCTGGCAGTTCCCTGTTGATGTAATTGCTGCAACCGTTTTTTAACTATCTTCAGCTACCTGCATGTGATAATAATGATATTGTTTGATAATTACTGCATTCTGTTGGATCACCTTTCTTTGGAATGGACATGAATATGGATATCTTCCAGTCAGTTGGCTGTCTTCTGAATTCCTTGGCAGAGATAAGTGAGCACCTCCAGCGCTGGATACATGTGTTGAAACATATCAATTGGTATTCACACAATTCCTGGACACATTTTTTTTTTTGCCAATGCCTTCAGTGCAGCTTGAATTTCTTCTTTTGATACCTTCAGTTCTCGATCATATGCTACCTCCTGAAATGGTTGAACATCGACCAATATTTTTTTTGTTACAGTGACTCTGTGTATTCCTTCCATCTTCTTTTGATGTTTCCTGCCTCAATCAGTATTTTGCCCACAGGATAATTCAATATCGCAACTCGAGGCTTGAATTTTTTTCTTTAGTTCTTTCAGTTGAGAAATGCCAAGGGTGTTCTTCCCTTTTAGTTTTCCAACTCCAGGTCTTTGCACATTTCATTATAATATTTCACTTCGTCTTCTCAAGCTGCCCTTTGAAATCTTCTGTTCAGCTCCATTACTACATCATTTCTTCCATTCGCTTTAGCTACTCTAAGTTCAAGAGCAAGTTTCAGAGTCTCTTCTGGCATCCATTTTGGTCTTTTCTCTCTTTCCTGTCTTTTTGATGACTTTTTTGCTTTCTTCATGTATGATGTCTTTGATGTCCTTCCACAACTTATCTGGTCTTTGGTCATTAATATTCAGTGACTCAAATCTATTCTTGAAATGATCTCTAAATTCAGATGGGATATACTCAAGGTGGTATTTTGGCTCCAGTGGACTTGTTTTAATTTTTTTCAGCTTCAACTTGAATTTGCATACGAGCAATTGATGATCTGTTCCACAGTTAGGCTCCTGGCCTCATTCTGACTGATGGTATAGAGATTCTCCGTCATCTCTTTCCACAGATGTAGTCGATCTGATTCCTGTGTATTCCACCTGGAGAGGTCCACATGTGTAGTCACCATCTATGTTGTTGAAAAACGGTATTTGCAATGAAGAAGCCATTGGTCTTGCAAAATTCTATCGTTTGATCTCCGGCATTGTTTCTGTCACCAAGACCATAGTTTCCAACTGCCGATCTTTCTTCTTTGTTTCCAACTTTCACATTCCAACCACCAGTAATTATCGATACATCTTGGTTGTATGTTTACTCAATCCAGACTGCAGAAGTTGATAAAAAATCTTCAATTTCTTCATCTTTGGCCTTAGTGATTGATGTAAAAAATTTCAATAAAAGTCATATTAACTGGTCTTCCTTGCAGGCATATAGGTATTATTCTATCACTGACAGTGTTATACTTCAGGATAGATCTTGAAATGTCCTTTTTGACAATGAATGCAATGCAGTTCCTCTTCAGTTTGTCATTTCTGGCACAGTAGAAATGATTGTCTGATTCAAAATTGACAATATCAGTCCATATCAGCTCATTCTAATACCTAGAATATCCATCTTTATGCATTCCATTTATGATGATTTCGAATTTTCCTAGATTCATACTTCATACATACCACATTGTGATTATTAATGGATGTTTGCTGCTGTTTTTTCTCATTTTGAGTCATGCCACATTAGCAAATGAAGGTCCCAAAAGCTTAACTCTATCCACGTCATTAAAGTCAACTCTACTTTGAGGGGAGCCCTGGTAGCATACTGGTTAAGACCTCGGCTGCTAACCAAAAGGCCTGCACTTTGAATCCACCAGCCACTTTTTGGAAACCCTATAGGTCAGTTCTACTCTGTCCTATAGTGTCACTAGGAGTAAGAATCAACTCAACAGCAACTTTTTTTTTCTACTTTGAGGAGGTAGCTCTTCCTCAGTTGTATTTTGAGTGTCTTCCAAACCGAGGCGGTCATCTTCTGGCACTGTATAATCAGACAATGTCCTGTTGCTATTCATAAAGTTTTCATTGGCCAATTTTTTCAGAAGTAGGCTCCTAGTTCTTTCCTCCTAATCAGTCTTAGTCTGAAATCTCTGCTGAAATCTCTCCACCATGGGTGACCCTGCTGATGTTTGAAAAACCGGTGGCATAGCTTCCAGCATCACAACAACAGGCAAGCCACCACAATAGGACAAACTAACAGACTTATGGTGGAACAACATGTATACTATATTTATGTGCATGTGTACGTATAAATGTTTATATATATATATGGTGGCATAGTGGTTAAGTGCTACGGCTGTGAACCAAAGGGTCAGCAGTTCAAATCCACCAGGCGCACCTTGGAAAAAAATATATGTATATATATACATACACATATAAAGAGAGCAAGAGGGAGGGAGGTGGAGAGAGTGAGAGAGAGAGATTGGATACACCAGATTCATAATTATGTCTAACTTTGGAAAGGGTGGGAAATGGATTAGGGAAGAAAACCCAAAGAGCTTTGAAGCAAATGTTAATACTTGTTAAATTGGGCTGATTCATTTTTCGTGTTTCTGTATATAGTGCATGTTTTTTAAATAAATAAAACGTGAGGTTTGAGTAATCGTTTTCCTTAATCACTGCACAAACAATAATCTAAAGAAAAAAAGTATAAAACTATGACTTGTTCTACTTGCAAAATAAACATAAAACTGAGATTGAATCTGTGCAACTCATCTCAAAGCACAAATAAGTGAAGTTTTAAGTAGAAGGATAAATTCTTTCCCCCAGTTCTGTATTTGTTGTTGTTGTTATGTGCCATGGAGCTAATTCTGACTCCTAGCAACACTATATGACTGAGTAGAACTGCTGCATAGGGTTTCTGAGGAGCAGCTGGTGGATTTGAACTGCCAACCTTTTGGTTAGCAGCCTGAGTTCTTAACCACTGCGCCACCAGGGCTCCGTTCTATATTTAGGTCAGTCACATTCTAACTGGTTCCATTCTCCTCAGCCTCTATAATTTCTGATTTAGTAGAGATAAACAAGTTTCTCTCAAAGTTTTCTTTCCGGTTTTTCTCTAGAAGACGATGGAATTTGCTAGATTAAAAAAGGTCAGGAGAGTATAAACAGCACCCTCTTTTATCTAAACTTTTTTGGGGTAATTGTAGATTCACATTCAATTGTAAGAACTGGTACAGAGAGATCCTGTGTACACTTTACCCAGTTTTCCCCAATGGTATTTTTTTCCAAAACTATAGTATATGGAACCCTGGTGGTACAACGGTTAAGAGTTCAGCTGCTTACCAAAAGGTCAACAGTGCAAATCCACTAGCCACTCCTTGGAAACCCTGTGGGACAGTTCTACTCTGTCTTATAGGGTTGCTGTGAGTCAGAATTGACTCGACAGCAAGGTTTTTTTTTTTTTTTGGAGTAGCATAATATCACAACCAAGATTTTTGTATTGATTAATTAATCTTATTCAGATTTCTCCAGTTTCATTTGTACTTGTGTGTGTGCGTGTGTGTATTAAGTTCTATACAATTTTATCATGTGTAGGTTCACGTACACACCACATCAGTCAAGATGCAGAACAGTTCCAACACCACAAGTATCACTCATGTTGTCCTTTTGTAATCACACCCAACTTCCTCCTGTACCCCTCCAGTCCATAATTCCTGACAACCATTAATGTATTTTCCATTTGGAAAATGTTATAGAAATGGAATAATACAATGTGTAACCTTTGGAGACTGACTTTTTTCACTAAACATTAATTCCCTGGAGATTCACCCAAGTTGGTGTGTGTATCAATTGTTCCTTCCTTTTTGTTGTTGAATAGTACTCCATGGTGTCCATGTACGACAGTTTGTTTAAACATTCACCTGTTGAAGAATATCTGTATTATTTGCAGCTTTTAGCTATTATGAACAAAGCTGCCATAAATATTTTTGTACATGTTTTTGTGTGAACTTAATTTTCATTTCTCTGGGATAAATTCTCAAGAGTACAATTGTTAGGTCAAATGTTAACTGCATCTTTTTGTTGTATAAGAAACTGTCAAAGTGTTTTCAGAGTGACTGCTCAGTTTTACACAGGAGTCCTGGTGATGCAGCAGTATTAACTGAAAGGACAGCAATTTGAACTCACTGGTCTCTCCTCAAGACAAAAATGTGGCAGTCTGCTTCTGTAAAGATTTACAACTTTGGAAACCCTCTGGGGCAGTTCTACACTGTCCTAGAGGGTCTCTGTGAGTTGGAACTGACTCAGTGGCAGCAGGTTTGGTTGTTGTTGTTGTTTTTAGTACCATTTTACATTCCATCAGCAATATAAGGATCCCGGTTTCTCTGCATTCTTGCCAGGTTGGTGTTGTCACTAGTTTTTACTTTAGCCGTATGAATGGGTGGGTAGTGATATCACATTGTGGTTTTAATTTGCATGTCCCTGATGGCTAATGACATTGGACATCTTTTCATGTGCTTTGTTGTCATCTGTATGTCCCCTTCGATGAACGGTCTGTTCATGACTTTTGCCCATTTTCTAACTGGATTATGTGCTTTATTAATGTTGATTTTTGAGACTTCTTTATAAATTCTAGATACTTGTCCTTTGATGGATATGTAATGTATACATATTTTCTCTCAATCTGTAGCTTTTCTTTTCATCTTTTTCACTTTCACTGAGCTTCCACAGAAAAGATGTATTTAGTTTTAATGAGGTCCTCCTCATCAATTTTTCCTTTTATGGAAAATGCTTCTTGTTGTCAGGTCTAAGAACTCTTTGTCTAACCCTAGATCCTAAAGATTTTATCCTATTTTTTTTACTACAAGGTTTAAAGGTTTCCATTGTAGCCCATGATCCACTTGGAGTTAATTTTTGTCAAAGGTGTGAGGTTTAGGTCAAAGCTTTCTTCCACCCCACAAAAAAATGTATTTTCCCTTCATACACACACCCACACACCCCCTCAAACCTTAAATAGAAGCTATAACAAATCAAGAGAACAAATAATTTAAAAAGTTGTTTTTCATTGTACAGATAAAACTCACGGATGATGTTCATTGCAGTACTGTTCACAATAGCAAAAAGATGGAAACAACCTAGGTGCCATAAATGGATGAATGGATAAACAAATTATGATATAGTCACACAATGGAATACTATGCAATGATAAAGAACAATGATGAATCCACAAAACATCTCATAACATGAATGAATCTGGAAGGCATTATGCTGAGTGTAATTAGTCGGTCGCAAGAGGACAAATATTGTATAAGACCACTGTTGGAAGAACTCAAGAAATGGTTTAAACACAGAAGAAAACATTCTTTGATATGGTCACAAATGTGGGAAGAGAGAAAGAGGGAAATTCACTAACTAGATGTAGAAAAGAATTATCTTAGGTGAAGGGAAGGACAGTACACAATACAGGGGAAGTCAACACAATTGGACTAAACCAAAAACTAAGAAGTTTTCTGAATACAACCAGACACTTCGAGGGACAGAGTAGCAGGTGCAGGGGTCTAAGGACCATGGTTTCATGGGACATCTAGGCCAATTTGCATAACAAAGTTTATTAAGAAGATGTTCTGCACCCCACTTTAGTTGTGTGGTGTCTGGGGTCTTTAAAATTAATGAGCACCCATCTAAGATGCATCAGTTGGTTCCAACCCATCTGGAACAAACGAGAATGAAGAACACCAAATACACAAGGAAAATATTAGCCCAAGAGACAAAAAGGGCCACATAAGCCAGAGACTCCTTCAGCCTGAGACCAAAAGAACTAGATGGTGCCTGACTACCACCAATGACCGCCCTGACAGGGAACACAACAGAGAGTCCCTAACAGAGCAGGAGAAAAGGGGGGTGCAGAACTCAAATTTATGTAAAAAGACCAGGCTTAATGGCCTGAGACTGTAGGAACCCCAGAAGACATGGCCCCTGGACGCTCTGTTAACCCAGAGCTAAAACCATTCCTGAAGCCAACTCTTCAAACAAAGATTATAGGACATAAAATGGTACTCATGAAGGGTGTGCTGCTTAAACTAGATACATGAGACTAAATGGGTAGCTCCCATCTGGAAGTGAGATGAGAAGGCAGAAAGGGACAGGAGCTGATTGAATGGACACGGGAAATCCAGGGTGAAAAGAAGGAGTGTGCTGTCACATTATAGGGATAGCGACTAGGGTCACAGAACAACGTTGGTATAAATTTTTGTATGAGAAACTAACTTGAGCTATAAACTTTCACTTAAGCACACACACATACACAAAGAAAAACTACCAGGTGATTAATAGCATCAATCACTTCTGGTTTTGAAATGTTATAAAAAAAATGTTATAAATACTCTAAATAAGGAAATGGAAAGTCTACTCACAGCACCCTTGCTTTCTGTTATTCTATTTTATATTGAATAGGTAGTACTCTTTTGGATGCTTACAAAAAGGTTAAAGATTTGAGTCTACCCAGAGGTGACCCAGAAGAAGGCCTGGCCATCTACTTCTGAAAAATCAATCATTGAAAACCTTATGGAGCGCAGTTCTACTCTGATGCACACGGGGTCGCCATGAGTCAGAGTCTACTCAGTGGCAATTGGTGGTGATGGTTGTATTAGGCATCATAGACTTGCACAGATAAATAGATAAATAAAGGTCACTTATTCTTTCCACGTCATGTCCTGGACATTCCCTCTGCCAGGCACTTCATCTACAGAGAAGAAGTTTCAGTTTCAGGACTCCAGGAGCCAGCAGTCTAGGGCAGGGGCCACATACAGTTCTTCATAGAGGTTTGTTTACCTTGAATCTATACTGGTGCCCTTCTGAGCTAATTGGCTATTCTACATAAAGCAAATAGAGTTGCCTCCACCCCTAGGGAAGAAGTCACCTATAAAGTGTAATCTGAGGTTTTCTGGAAGGTTTCGTTTCTTCCAAATCTGTCCCCAAACTTTTTCTATTTCCCAGTTCAACCTGTATCTTTAACTTGTCCAGCATGAGGGCACTTAATCTCAGGGACATATGCTTCCGGAGATCATGAGTCAAAGTACACCTGGTTTAAACCAGAGAAGTGAGCACATTAAAATCTAGTAGCGTCTATTAAAGCTGGGTTAACTTGTCTGATATGGATTCAGAAAAGGCTGAGACACTGCAGGGAAAATTGAAGTCCTAGGAAAAGGCTAAAGAACGCTGATACAAATTTTCTTAATTCTGATTGGGTCTAGGTCTAACCCTGAGAATCAATTCAATTCATGAATATTTGTTAGGCAATGAATCTGCCAGATTTAGCTCAATGCTAAGACATTAAAGGTGGGTTAGAAATAAGCCCTCCCCTACACAGACATTTGGATTCAAACCCTTGCTCTGTCATTTAATAATATATTCAAATAATTTTACCCATTGGTACTCTTACCTTATCAGTAAAATAAGAACAAGAGTAGAATCTACCTCATAGGGATTTAGTGAGGATTAAATAAGACAATTTTTTAAATAAGCTCTGACACACAAAAGGGGATAAACACATGATTAGATAAAGACTAGAATGACCAGGAAAGACTCCCCCGAATAAGTGATGCCTGAATTGAGTCTTGAATTCTTAAGCAGTTACACTCAAGGATGGAGGCAAGATGTCAACCTGGCGTGGGGAACAACACATACCACACCTCAGATGAAAAAAGACAGAAAAATGCGGGTATGGTGAGGGATGAGGAAGGGAAACTGGAGACTACGTTAGGAGCGGAGATCATGAGGGGAAAGTTACAAGAGATGAAGCAACATTAGTGGCTCAGCTCATCTCAAGTAGGACTAAAAAACTGGTACTTTGTCCATAAGACTTTGTGGGGAGCCACTGAAGGATTGTAAGTCAGAGAGCAAAATAATCAAATTTGCTTTAAGAATTATGACTCAGGCAGCAATGTAAAGAATGAATGAGCAAAACAAGTCGAGTCAGGTATTAGAAGGCTGATGGAATACTCTAGGTGAGGGATCATGTCAGCCAGGTCCTGAATCAATAAGACTGAGTGACTGATTGAAGCAGGGAGTGAGGCACAAGAAGGCATTTGAGATGGCTCCCAGATTGTTGGTTTGGATGACTGAGTAGGTGATCACGCCATCAGTTGAAAATGGAACCATAAGAGGATGCATAGGTTTGGGGTGAGGAGGGGAGAGGCAATGAATTTGGTTTGATACCTGCCATTTTACAGAAGCTGTGAGATATACAAGTGAAGCTGTACAGCAGCAAGTTGAATATAAAACTCTGAAGCTTAAGACAATGGTTTAGGAATGTAGGAGTGTGGCGCCATGAAAGGCCACTGGGAGAGAATGTATAAGATGAAAGGGCGACACAGGATACCAGTGTAGACAAGGACAATCAGAAACTGGAATACAAAGAGAATAAGAATGAATCCAGTGAGATAGAGATGTTTGTCAACACAAATAAAGTCACTAAATATTGATATAAATTTGTAAGCACTTAGATATCTCTACACACATAATCACAGTGATTTTAACATCACTCCAAGCTAGTGATGAAAGTGAAAGAAACTAAAAGCTGGACAACTCAGATAATTGCATGACTAAATGTGGTAGATACATGGTATGAATTGACGACTTATTTTCTGGGGTTTGTAACAGGTTCTGGTCATTGAATATTCAAACTTAAGAGGTTAATCTAGCTGAGATTTTAGATGAATGCAATGCCCTAGAGAGTGAGGACCACGTCTAATTCACACCTCCTGATACCCAATGCAGCATCACATGCAAGGAAACCACGAATGCCTGCTTTGCCCAGTGTTAATGAAATCTGCAAGGTCATGTCTACTTCTAATTCTACTTTATTTCCTAAGAAGAGGGACTGTCTCCAAACGAAACAGGTGCTTTTACAATAACGATCCTCAGAATGAAAGAACACTCCATAGAGTTACAAGTGGGAGGCGTGCATTGGCCTTTAGCATGTAAGTGGGTGGCAGGCTGAGAGACTGAGGGACAACATTGTAAGCTTCTATTATTCCTTGGGGTGGGAGGAGGGGAACTAAACCCAAGTGTTCAGGTTTTTAAAATCACTTAGAGAGGAAGCTAAATAGAATAATGATTAAGAACACGGGTTTGAAATCAAATAGACTTCAGTTTGAAATCCTAGATCTACCTCTTAATATTTAATAATGTTTCTGGAGGGCTTACTAGGGCCAGGTACTAGTCAGAATGCTTTGTATTAACTTACTAAATCCTACAGAAAGGTAAGACTGAAACACGGAATAATTAAGTAAATTGCCCAAGGTCACATACTAAGTGGCCGAGCAGAGATACGAATTTAGGCAGTCCAATTCCAGGGCGAGCACCCTTAACACTACGTTTTTATGCCATGCTATCTGTGAGACTGGGAAGCCACAAACTCTCCAAAACTCCATTGTTTTGTATCTAAAGTAGAAAACAATTTTTACCTCATACAGTTATATTGAACAGATACAAAATAATGTATACAAAACACGTAGCATAGTGCCTAGAATACACTGAGTATTCAATAGATGATGGCTGTACTTAATTTTATTAACTCCTTTTTAAAAATATGTACTCGGTATTAAAAAATGAAAGCTAACGCAAGTGACACAAAACCACATTCAAGTCTGCCCTCCGCCACAACAAGAGTAAAGGACAAGTATGGTTGGCATCTGAAGTCTCAATACGTCAAGGCTTTAGATTTATAGATGGCCATGTTCCTGTCTCAAGAACACCTCGCTTTATCCATCAAAACCTGGTGGCAGGTTAACTGAGTGTGAATGATCTACAACAACCAGAATCTGAGCTGTGAACTAGAAGCCAAAAGGGGGGAAATAAATTGTTAATTTGTGAAGAGCATTCAGATGATCTAATATGCTATTCAATGCAAAACTGTTAAGGTGAAAGGCTCACAGTTGGGTAATCTCTTCCCTTGGTTTTGAGACAGAATACCTTGCTTGCTGCATTGATTTGCCCATCTGCATTTATATGCGCATCACAGATCAATATATTCAAGGAGAAATTTTAAATTAAGCAAACAATTTTACACAGGTACTATTGACCTAGACCCAAAGCCATGTTTCCTCCTGACTTCTAGTGTTTTTTTCTATCTATTGTTACATATAAACATATCAAGAGTCAGTGCTGCCTCACCATGACAACTATAAATTTTTTTCAGATTACCTTTCTCAAACGGTGGTGAGAATTAGGATGGATTGACACAGTGGCTGTAACAATGGACTCAAACAAACATAGCAATGATTAGGAGGATGGCACAGGACCAGCCAGTGTTTCATCCTGTTGTACGTAGTGTCACTTTGAGTCGGAGCTGACTCAAGGGTACCTAACAGCAACAACAAAAACTGATTATAGTGTAATGAAGGAGTCCTAGTGGCACAGTGGTTAAAGTGCTCTGCTGCTAACCGAGAGGGTGGTGGTTGGACCTACCAGCTGCTTCATGTGAGAAAGATGTGGCAGTCTGCTTCTGTAAAGATTTCAGCTCAGAGACCATATTACTCTGTTCTGTAGGTCACTATGAGTCAAAATCAATTCAATGGAATGGGTTTGGTTTGGATTTTTTATAGTATGGGGAATAAGTTTTATATTATTAAAAAGTAAAATAAGAAATCAAAACTGTAAGAAAGTGTCTTAGCTATCTAGGGCTAACATAACCAAAATACCACAAATGGGTGGCTTTAACAAACAGAAATTTATTCTCTTAACTGTTTAGGAGGCTAGAAGTCCAATTCAGGGTGCTGGCTCTAGCGAAAGGCTCTCTCTCTCCTTTCTCTTTCTCTCTCTCTCTCTGTCTCGGCGCGGGGGGAAGGTCCTATCTCTCATGTGGCATGGTATCTATCTTCCCCCATCTGCTTTCTTGATGTTTGCTTAATCTGTTCTCTTAAATCTCAAAAGAGATTGATTTAAAGCACACTCTAATACTGCTTCTTTAACCTAACCTAACCTAACCTAACCTAACCTAACCTAACCTAACCTAACCTAACCTAACCTAACATAAGAAAACCCTAATCCCAGTTGGGAATATAATCACAGGTATAAAACCCAATCCCATTGCCGTCAAGACAATTCGGACCCTATAGGACAGGTTAGAATTGCCCCATAGGGTTTCCGAGGAGTAGCTGGTGGATTCAAACTGCCAATATTTTGGTTAGCAGCCTGAGCTCTTAACCACTGTGCCACCAGGGCTCCACCATAGGTATTGTGGGATTTATAACACATATTTTTTTTTAATAATTTTTATTGAGCTTTAAGTGAACATTTACAAATCAAGTCAGTCTGTCATATATAAGCTTATATACACCTTACTCCATACTCCCACTTACTCTCCCCCTAATGAGTCAGCCCTTCCGGTCTCTCCTTTCGTGACAATTTTGCCAGTTTCTAACCCTCTCTACCCTCCCATCTCCCCTCCAGACAGGAGATGCCAATCCACAACAGAAAGGGGGAGTGGGGGAGAAAATACTATTTTAAAATAAATAAATTACTGGAACTTCCAGAAATAAAAATTCAATTATTTAAAAACCAGATTTGACACAGTTAAAGAAATCATTTTTGCACCTCCAAAAAGATCTGTGTAAATTACCCAGAAAATAATATAGGGAAAGAAAGATAAAGAAAATGCAAAAAGGCAAAGTAACAATAAAAATGCTCATATTTTGTGGAAGGGAGCAGAACTTGGTACAAAAAAAAAAAAAAAACCTAGTGCTGTCGAGCAACTTGAAAAATAATATGAGATAATCTAGTAAAGATGAAGATCCACACACTCTACTACTCAGTATTTTTCTCTTAAAATAAATCTAGTGATGCTGGAGTGCACCACCCAGATCCCACACCTCAGCACCCAGGCACTAGCTTCCTCTTAGGAAATTGCTCTGATGGAAGGGAGTTGACTCACCCAAGGATATACGCACCCCCTCCTGGAAGGTAACCTATATATCTAACATAGGTTATGAAGGCCAAGCCTTTGGCACAGATTTAGGACAACATGAAGGACCACTTCAATTCAAGAACTGAGGTTTCTGCTATAATGACATTGAAGTTTAATTTTTACCTTTACCCAATTCTGCTTCCTTCAATTCCTTATAGGTGTTGTCCCAAAGAGTACTACTTAGTACATTACCTAGAAAGCATCCTGCAGATCTCAATCTAAACTATTCCCTAGAGTAAAACTCATCCAAGTGGCACCAAAACTCATATCCACGTTCACTGCAGCAACAGAAAAAAACTTGGAAACAACAAAAATGTCATCAACAGGAACATGGACAAATAAACTTGATATCCTCCACCTATCTGTCAGTTTATTGTACTATGGGGGCTTGCATGTTGCTGTGAAGCTGGAAACTATGCCACCAGTATTCAGATGCCAACAGGGTCACCCATGGTGGACTGGTTTCAGCTGAGCTTCCAGACTAAGATAGACTGGGAAGAAGGGCCCGGAAGTCTACTTCCGAAAAGAATTAGCAGGTGAAAATTTTATGAATAGCACAGAACATTATCTGATATAATGTCGGAAGATGAGCCCCCCATGTTGGAAAGCACTCAAAAGACGACTGGAGAAGAGCTGCTTCCTCAAAGTAGAGTCAACCTTAATGACGTGAATGGAATCAAGCTTTCAGGACCTTCATTTGCTGATGAGGCACAACTCAAAATGAGAAGAAACAGCTGCAAACATCCAATAATAATCAGAATGTGGAATGTATGAAGTAAACCCAAACCCAGTGCTGTCGAGTCGATTCTGACTCATAGCGACTCTATAGGACAGCGTAGAACTCCCCCATAGAGCTTCCAAGGAGCGCCTGGTAGATTCGAACTGCCTACCCTTTGGTTAGCAGCAGTAGCATTTAACCACTACACCACCAGGGTTTCCTGTATGAAGTGTGAACCTAATTTAATTGGAAATAGCCAAAAATGAAATGGAATGCATAAACATTGATACCCCAGGCATTAGTGAGCTGAAATGGACTGATATTGGCCATTTTGAATCGGACAATCCTATGGTTTACTATGCCGGGAATGACAACTCGAAGAGGAATGGCATTGCATTTATCCTCAAAAAGAACATTTCAAGATCTACCCTGAAGTACAATGCTGTCAGTGATAGGATAAAATCCATACACCTACAAGGAAGACAAGTTAATGTGACTGTTACTCAAATTTATGCACCAACCATTAAGGCCACAGATGAAGAAACCGAAGATTTTTACCAGCTTCTGAAGTCTGAAATTCATCAAACCTGCAATCAGGATGCATTGATAATTACTGGTGACTGGAATGCAAAAATTGGAAACGAGGAAGAAGGATCGGTAGTTGGAAAATATTTTCTTGGTGACAGAAAAGATGTCGGAGATCAGATGATAGAATTTTGCATAACCAATGATTTCTTCACTGCAAATACCTTATTCACAACATAAAGGGAGACTATACGTGTGGACCTAGCCAGATGGAATACACAGGAATCAAATCGACTACATCTGTGGAAAGAGATGATGGAAAAGCTCAATATTATCAGTCAGAAGAAAGCCAGGGGCTGACTATGGAACAAACCATCGATTGCTCATATGCAAGTTCAAGGTGAAACTCAAGAAAATTAGAACAAGTTGACTACAAAGTACGACCTTGTGTATATCCTACCTGAATTTAGAGACCATCTCAAGAATAAATTTGACGCACTGAGCATTGATGACCGAAGACCAGATGAGTTGTGGAATAACATCAAAGACATCATCCAGGAAGAAAGCAAGAAGTCGTTAAAAAGACAAGAAAGAGAGACAGAGAGAAAGAAAGAGAGAGAGAGAGAGAGAGAGAAAAGGAAGGAAGGAAGGAAGGAAGGAAGGAAGGAAGGAAGGAAGGAAGGAAGGAAGGAAGGAAGGAAGGAAGGAAGGAAGGAAGGAAGGAAGGAAGGAAGGAAGGAAGGAAGGAAGGAAGGAAGGAAGGAAGGAAGAGAAAGAAAGAAAGAAAGAAAAGACCGAAATGGATATCAGAAGAGATTATGAAACTTACTCTTGAACATCAAGTAGATAAAGCAAAAAGGGGAAATGAGGAAGTAAAATAAATGAACAGAATATTTCCATGGGTGGCTTGAGAAAACAAAGTGAAGTATTACAATGACTTGTGCAAAGAGTTGGCGATAGAAAACCAAAAGGGAAGAACATGCTCGAAGTTTCTCAAGCCAAAAGAACTAAAGAAAAAATTCAAGCCTCGAGTTGCAATAGTGAAAGATTTCATGGGGAAAATATTAAACAACGCAGGAAGCATCAAAAGAAGATAGAAAACATATACACAGTCATTATGCCAAAAAGAATTGGTCACATTCAAACATTTGAAGAGGTAGCATATGATCAGGAACCCATGATACTGAAGGAAGAGGTCCAAGCTGCACTGAAGGCATTGGTGAAAAACAAGGCTTCAGGAATTAATGGAGTATCAATTGAGATGTTTTAACTAAAAGATGCAGCACTGGAAGTGATCACTCATCTGTGCCAGGACAGTTGGAAGACAGCCACCTGGCCAACAGACTGGAAGAGATCTATATTTATGACTATTCCCACTAAAGATGATCCAACTGAATGCAGAAATGAGTGAACAATATCCTTAATATCACATGCAAGTAAAATTTTGCTGAAGATCATTCAAAAGTGGCTGCAGCAGTATATCAACAGGGAACTGCCAGGATTTCAGGCTGGATTGAGAAGAGGATGTGGAACCAGCGATATCATTGCTGATGTCAGATGGATCCTGGCTGAAAGCAGAGAACACCAGAAAGATGATTAGCTGTGTTTTATTGACTATGCAAAGGCATTCGACTGTGTGGATCATAACATATTATAGATAACGCTGTGCAGAATGGGAATTCCAGAACACTTAATTGTGCTCATGAGGAATCTGTACATAGATGAAGAGGCAATTGTTTGAACAGAACAAGGGGATACTGGGCGGTTTAAAGTCAGGAAAGGTGTGCTTCAGGGTTTTGTCTTTCACCATACCTATTCAATCTGTATGCTGAGCAAATAATACGAGAAGCTGGACTATATGAAGAAGAACAGGGCAATAGGATTGGAGGAAGACTCGTTAACAACCTGCATTATGCAGATGACACAACCTTGCTTGCTGAAAGTGAAGAGGACTTGAAGAACTTATTGATGAAGATCAAGGACTACAGTCCTTCAGTATGGGTTGCATCTCAACATAAAGAAAACAAAAACCCTTACAACTGGACCAATAAGCCACATCATGATAAACGGAGAGAAAATTAAAGTTGTCAAGAATTTCATTTTACTTGGATCCACAATCAACACCCATGGAAACAGCAGTCAAGAATTCAAGAGAGGCATTGCATTGGGCAAACCTGCTGCAAAAGACCTCCTTAAAGTGTTGTAAAGCAAAGGTCTCACCTTGAAGACTGAGGTGCACCTGACCCAAGCCATGGCATTTTCAATCGCATCATATGCATGTATAAAGCTGGACAATGAATAAGAAAGACTGAAGACTTGTGGTGTTGGTGAAGAATATTAAATATACCACGGACTACCAAAAGAACGAACAAATCTGTCTTGGAAGAAGTACAACCAAAACGCTCCTTAGAAGCAAGGATGGTGAGACCGAGTCTTACATACTTTGGACATGTTATCAGGAGGAATCAGTCCCTGAAGAAGGACATCATGCTTGGTAAAGTAGAGGGTCAGCAAAAAAGAGGAAGACCCTCAACAAGATGGATTGACCCAGTGGCTTCAACAAAGGGCTCAAGCATAACAACAATTGTGAGCATGGTGCAGGACCAGGCAGTGTTTCATTCTGTAGTACGTAGGGTGGCTATGAGTCAGAAACAACTCGATGGCACCCAATAACAACAAACTTGATGTACTCATACAAAGCAATCATGCAAAATATTACTGAGAACCTACTATGAGTTAAGTTTTAGAAATGCATCAGTGAACAACAACAAAAACCCCTGCCTTGATGAGAGTTAGTTATAGCATTTTAAAAAGATTCTAAGTGCTTTTGGAGGAAAGGGAAAGGTAAGTAGGCTATTGTTGTTAGGTGCCATCAAATTAATCTCAACTCATAGTGACCCCATGCAACAGAGTTGAACTGCCCCATAGGATTTTCTAGGCTTTAATCTTTACGGAAGCAGATTGCCAACTTTCTCCCACAGAGCTGCTGGGTGGGTTTGAACTGCTGACCTTTTGGTTAGCAGTTGAGCATTTAACCTTTGGGTTAAGAAGGCTAGGGTGCTATAATTTTAAGTAGAGTGGTCAGGATAGGTACATAAGATCGGGATAGGAAATTAAGAGATTGGTCATAGGCTGTCAAGGGAAAGAGCATCCCAGGTGGAAGAAAGATCATGTGCAAAGGCCCTGAGGAACAATCCTACCTGATATGTTTGAGGAACAATAAGAAGCCCAGAGTGCTAGAATAGTGAAAGTTGAGGAGCAGAAGATGAGGGAGGACAAGATCTTGTAAGCATTTTGGCTTTTACTCTGAGTGAGATGGAAAGCAGTGGAAGGATTCTGCACAGATGATTGGCAAGATGCAATTTAGGTTTTAAAAAGGATCACTTGAGTTATTGTGCAGAAAGTAAAACTGCAGGAGACAACGTTGAAAAGGATAAGAAGTTGAAGACCACTGGGATAATCTAGGCAAGCGATGACGGTTGCTTATACATGGTTGGAAGCAGTGGAGATGCTGAGAAGTGATTGGATTCTGGACATATATTGAAGGCAGAACCACAGTATTTGTGATTAATTGGTAGGGGAGGTGAGGAAAAGAAGTTCAGGAATGACCAAGGTTGTGGACCTGATCACTAGAAGTATGGGGTTGCCATTAACTGCAATGGTAAAGAATGTGGGAGGCATAGACTTACAAAGAAAAAATCAGAAGTTTGACTTTGAACATGATATATTTGAGATACCTATTAGACAACCAAGGAGATATGTCTAATATGCAATTGGATACATGAGTCTGGAGTTCAGGGAGAAGTCTAGGCTATAGATATAAATTGAAGCTTCGTCAGTGTGTAGATGGTGTTTAAAGTCATGAGACTGATTGAGCTTATCAAGGTAATTAGAGAAGAGAAAAAGAAATACAAGGACTGAGCCCCAGACATAAATGTACAGGTAGTCCCCAATTTATGAAGAATTCG